>NC_043993.1:37086077-37098577 GCF_902150065.1 Myripristis murdjan
AGGCTGTGATTCTCCTAGAGGTCACTAGAGGTCATTTTCTCCAGCCACGTCTGTTTAGGCCCCAGTCTGCACACACACACCATTTTACAGCAGGCCACAAGAACACATGTGGACCCGTTTTCATTCAGAGAGCTGCTCCCCCTCGCTCTGCCTCAGTGTGTGTGTGTGTGTGTGTGTGTGTGTGTGTGGCTGATCGAGGTTAGCCTGGATACTCTGACCCGTGCTGGTTCTGTGCAGGTTCTGTTTCTGCAGCCTCGTGTGTGTGTCGTTGTTCTCCGCAGGTTCCTCTGATCCGCTCAGCGTTCCCACATCAGCTGCTGCATCTGCACTTCAAACCCAGTCAGCCTGCAAATCCTCTCATCTGCATTCACACGCACGCACACACACACACACACACACACACACACACACACACACACACACACACACACACACACACACACTCCTCCACCTACCTGCAGGCCTGTGTGTGTGTGTGTGTGCGCACAAACACATCTGGTGGCAGACTGCCAATCCAGTCCTTCTCCCACCTTCCCTTCACAGTGCTACTCCTGCTCTGTGTGTGTGTGTGTGTGTGTGTGTGTGTGTGTGTGTGTGTGTGTGTGTGTGTGTGTGTGTGTGTGTGTGTGTGTATGTGTGTGTGTATGTGTGTGTGTGATCAGCACAGTGCCACAAGGTGATGGCGAAACTAATATTCTTGATTATTTTGTGAGAAATTCTGATCAGGATTATTGATATCAGTCATTTGAGGACAGGGTTGCCGCTGATCCTTAAAAAAAAAAAAAAAAAAAAATCTGAAAAATGTCTTTAATTAAAATTTGAAAATTTAAGGTCATAAAATCTTAAGTAATAAATAAATAAATTAATTAAGTAATAAATAAATTAATAAATTATAATAAATTAATAAATAAGTAAATTAAGTAATAAATAAATTAATAAAATAAAATATTAAGTCACTTTTGTTTCTACAGCGCTATAGTGGCTTTAAAAAAAAAAAAAAAAAAAGCCACTTTGTGAGCGGGTTGACGTCATGCAGCGTGAACAGAATGTGACCGTGAACCTGAAGGCAGCAAAGATCATTTATTCACAAAAAATATCCTAACAGTCACTTTCTAAATATCAAACAGTTCAACTATAATTCAGCGGTGTACTTTCTGAATTCCAATTTGCCATCAAAAAACGGTGCCACTCTCCCACCTCGCCAGGTGACGCCCCCCCCAGGTGTCTCTGATCGCTTTAATTACAGAAACTGAACTCTTGTAGTACCAGCATGAGCCACAGGGGGGAGCCAGGCTTTTGCTTGTATTTTGTTCATGCTGTTTGGAGCGAGACAAAGAAAAACGCTTCGTATTTCAGCCTCAGTTTTTGTATTTTTGTATCGTATTTTTAAAGTCATGAACACACCTGAGCACCAGAGCTGTGTGTGCACCACACACACACACACACACACACACACACACACACACACACACACACACACACAGATGCAGTGCTGCCATCGTTCATAACCACAACACGTCCGCTGATGTCTGTCGTCCTCCTCCCCCTCCTGTTTCCTCCCTGTGTGTGTGTGTGTGTGTGTGTGTGTGTGTGTGTGTGTGTGTGTGTGTGTGTGTGTGTGTGTGTGTGTGTGTGTGTGTGAGTGAAGTCATTAATCTGATCCCCAGCGTTGCTCAGTGAACTCTCCATCCATCAGCCTCTAATTGAATTGTAGTGTTTCTCCCGTTGTGTCCTCCAGCTGTTCACCTCGCTGGCAGTTGCTTAAAGGGATATTTCACCCATAATGTATCATTTTTGTATCAGTCATCATCGAGTCAAGTTTTACCCACAATCCTTCACGGTAAAGTCATATTCTCAAAAAAACACCAGGGATCTGCAAAATCTGTAGTTTTACAGTTGTACAACAAGAAAACTCAAAAGTTGCGTTTAAAAACCTCACACACACACACACACACACACACACACATTTCAAATGTGGGCTTTTTAACTGAATTAAAGTGATTAGAGCTGAAGCGATTAGTCGATTAATTGATCAGCAGTGAACGGCAGAATGAGCAGATTTTAAAAAAAACAAAAAACTAATCCTCTCCATTATCAGAAGTGTGTGTGTGTGTGTGTGTGTGTGTGTGTGTGTGCCTGGATTTTCTGATGGCCTTTGTGCGGTGGGTGTGCAGCTCCCAGCCAATCACAGCGCAGCGCCGTGCCAGATCGACAGCACCATAGGAGCACAATAGGAAGCGAGGAAAATCACAGATGGAGAAAAAAAGGAAGTGCAGCGAGGAGAAGCGGCGAGCGGCTGGACGGGGACGGGACGACGGGACAGTTTTTATTTTTTTCCTGGAACAGCAATGGCGTTCATTCCTTCGGCATCCTAGGAAAGGAAAACTCAGTTAGCATAGCCAAGGAGCAGGAGCCGACTCGGACTGTGTTTACAAGCCAGGAGGACAAAACCCCGCTCAGTCTGACCTCATCCAGCCGCCGCCGCCGCCGCCGCCGCCGCTTCAGGCTCTGTGACGGCAAAACTGATCATCGTTTTCTGGACCAAACAAAACCTAAACCAAACCTAATCAATGAATTGAGATAATAACTGACATATTGATCGACAATAATCCTTAGTTGCAGCTCCACTTTTGACAGATTTTTGCGAGTATGAGCTTAGCATGAAGGATTGTGGGTAAACCTGAGGGCAGCACACGGTGAGTCGCTGACGTTTTGGGTGAACTGTCCCTTTAAAGGGAAACTCCCTTAAAACACTGGAGACGAACGAGGCATGTTACCGAGCCGACGTCAGGAGCGTCGGCATGACAACCAGACAGCCGCGCCGCCATCTTTACGCCGCCGCTGGGGTTCATGTTAAACGTGTTTCTGGGTGGTTCCCGTTGCCATGGCAACAGCCTGTACACGGTCAGTGATGTCACGGCGTGGGCGGAGCTAATGTCAGCTGACAGGAACATGTGGGAACCAGCTGGCGGCTCCTGATCTGGAGTCTCACCTGGCAGGTTGCTCTTCAGTAACTTTATTAACAACAACACAGCTGATCAGCTGATGGCTCACCTGAGAGGCTGTCAGTCAGCTGATCAGCTGATGGCTCACCTGAGAGGCTGTCAGTCAGCTGATCAGCTGATGGCTCACCTGAGAGGCTGTCAATCAGCTGCTGATCGATTTGAAATAACTTGATGAGCAGCAGCTGGTTTTGATTAGCGTCATGTGTTCACCTGAACGTCCTCCCTGCTGGCCAGGTGTGGCCCTGCAGGAGGCGGAGGGGTTCCTCAGGTGGTTCCTCACACGGGGTCCGCTCTGCTCAGCTCTGTCTCTGGGGTCAGACGGCAGCGGTGGTGGAACCGAAGAGGATTTCATGGTTTCAGTTGAAACAGACGAACAGAGGCGGTGCTGTCACACCCACAGTGCATCAATAATCTATAATCAATAACAACGATATTGATGATCAGTTATCCTCCTCAGTCCGGTCTGATGTGAATTTGCTTTAAAGGTCAAATAAGAACAGCAGAGCGACCAGATTATGTGCTGTATAGTTCAGATTGTCACCACTGTAATCTGACTCTTCTAATCTGACAGATGTAATCTGACTCTTCTAATCTGACAGGTGTTATCTGACCATGGTGATTTGACTATTGGAATCTGACTGATTTAATCTGAAATTTGGATTGTGACCGGTTTGACGGGTGTAATCTGACAATCTCTTCCAATGTCGTCTGCATCTCTTTCATGTCAGTTTCATTGTTCAGTGCACAATGACAATAAAGATCTATTCTAATCTATTCTAACTGTAATCTGACTGGTGACATTTCACCATTTTATTCTGTCATCGGATAAACCTAATCTGACTGGTGTAATCTGAGTATGATAATCTGGTGTAATCTGATTGGTGTAATCTGAGTATGGAAATCTGACTGGTGTAATCTGAGTATGGTAGTCTGACTGGTGTAATATGAATATGGTAATCTGACTGGTATAACATGAGTATGGTAATCTGACTGGTGTAATCTGAGTATGGTAATCTCACTGGTGTAATCTGACTGGTGTAATATGAGTATGGTAATCTGACTGGTGTAATATGAGTATGGTAATCTGACTGGTGTAACATGAGTATGGTAATCTGACTGGTGTAACATGAGTATGGTAATCTGACTGGTGTAATCTGAGTATGGTAACCTCACTGGTGTAATCTGACTGGTGTAATCGGAGTATGGTAATCTGACTGGTGTAATCTGAGTATGGTAATCTGACTGGTGTAATCTGAGTATGGTAATCTGACTGGTGTAATCTGATTTCTGTAATATGAGTATGGTAATATGACTGGTGTAATCTGATTTCTGTAATATGAGTATGGTAATCTGACTGGTGTAATCTGAGTATGGTAATTTGACTGGTGTAATCTGACTGGTGTAATCTGATTTGTGTAATCTGACTGGTGTAATCTGACTATGGTAATCTCACTGGTGTAATCTGACTGGTGTAATCGGAGTATGGTAATCTGACTGGTGTAATTTGATTTCTGTAATCTGAGTATGGTAATTTGACTGGTGTAATCTGACTGGTGTAATCTGATTTGTGTAATCTGACTGGTGTAATCTGAGTATGGTAATCTGACTGGTGTAATCTGAGTATGGTAATCTGACTGGTGTAATCTGATTTCTGTAATATGAGTATGGTAATATGACTGGTGTAATCTGATTTCTGTAATATGAGTATGGTAATCTGACTGGTGTAATCTGAGTATGGTAATTTGACTGGTGTAATCTGACTGGTGTAATCTGATTTGTGTAATCTGACTGGTGTAATCTGACTATGGTAATCTCACTGGTGTAATCTGACTGGTGTAATCGGAGTATGGTAATCTGACTGGTGTAATTTGATTTCTGTAATCTGAGTATGGTAATCTGACTGGTGTAATCTGAGTATGGTAATTTGACTGGTGTAATCTGACTGGTGTAATCTGACTGGTGTAATCTGATTTGTGTAATCTGACTGGTGTAATCTGAGTATGGTAATCTGACTGGTGTAATCTGAGTATGGTAATCTGACTGGTTGCATCCATGGTGTTTCTTCCTTTTCTTCGTCACATGAGGCAGAAAATTCGGCTGCATGGAAACGAGACGGAAATGTTCCCTTCAAACAGCTGTTTCCATCACAGCAGCTGTCAATCAACCAGCCACACACACACACACACCCACACACACACACACACACACACACACACACACACACACACACACACACTGCACAATTCAAAGGAATGAGAAGAGGGAAAGACATAAAAGGAGAGAAAAAGATCACCCTGTCCTCTGTGTGTGTGTGTGTGTGTGTGTGTGTGTGTGTGTGTGTGTCGGGGTATGAACAGATGCTGTGGTAAAGTGATACTCCCCCTTTATTCTCTCTCCCTCTCTTACAGGCTCACACACACACAGCCTGCCTTTCCCCGCCCCCACTGTGTGTGTGTGTGTGTGTGTGTGTGTGTGTGTGTGTGTGCGCGCTGCGGTGGTGGTGCTGCATGCTGGTTGGCTGTTTGGAGGGCGAATGTTTTGCTGCTGTTCAGTCTAAGAGGGCGAGCGAGAGAGAGAGAGAGAGGAGAGAATTTGCACCTCCTCCTTGTGTGTATGTATATGTGTGTGTGTTTGTGAGTGAGAGTGTGTGTGTGTGTGTGTGTGTGTTTTAACAGCAGGATTCAGCATTCACAGCGACAGAAGAAGAGAGGGACGAACGACACACCACACAGCTGAGAGAGAGCGAGAGAGGGAGTGTGTATCCACATCTGGGCTTTTTTTCTGTGTGTGTGTCTGTATCTGTGTCTGTCTGTGTGTGTGTGTGTGTGTGTGTGTATTTCGGCATGTTGGCGAGGAGACAGTTTGTTTTCCACTGCAGAGAGAGAGAGAGGACGAGCGAGGTTCAGCTGCATTACTACTGCGTCTGCATGTAGCTTCACTGAGACAGCCTGTTCTGGTGTGTTCGTGCGTGTGTGTGTGTGTGTGTGTGTGTTTGTGTGTGTGTGCATGCGTGTATGTGTGTGTGTGGTGAAGTCATACTGTACTGTGTTATTTTCATGACTGTAGGTATTTATGTCAGTGAAGTCATTGTTGCTATTCTTAAAATACTGTGTGTGTGTGTGTGTGTGTGTGTGTGTGTGTGTGTGTGTGTGTGTGTGTCGCCCGGTTGTTGCTGTCAGCCAATCAGCTGCTGAATATTTTGAACTGTTATCAGTGTTAGCCAGTAGCTGTGGTGTGTTTGTGAACGGAGGTGATGTTTACGCTTCCTGTCGGCCATGTTGGAAGTCAGGACGTTAGCCTGTTAGCCTGTTAGCATGTTAGCCTGTTAGCTTGTTAGCATGTTAGCTTGTTAGCCTGTTAGCTAGCTTGGTGCCCAGGAGTCTGATGCAGCATCATCATGTTCATTAGAAATGCAGCTCTTTGAGTTTGGGCTGCTTTCTGTGTGTCTGGCAGTCGATTGGCTCGTTGGGCGTCCAGAGCCTCTGCAGTGACCTCTGATAATCTGGTAATCTGGTAATCTGAGCGCCGGGCCACATGACGGTGATTTAGCGTAGAAACCTGCCCGTCCTTCCACGTTTTGCCGTCGTTTCTTTCCTGGAGTCACAGATCAGCTCCAGCGGTCGTTTATCGCGGCGCTTCATTTTTTTCTTCTTTTCGGACGCTGCTGAAAATGCTCAGCCTGTTTTTTTTTTTTTTTCCTCGCCGACGTTCATCTGAACCTCGGAGCGATGTGGAGCCGCCTTGCCGACAGCCGAGCACACATCCAGTCAGGGGAAAAAAAAAAAATTAGGATACTAAAGTGAATTGATTTTTTTTAACTGACCCCCAGTGACTTAAGTGGAAAATTTATATAAATATGTATTTTATTTGTTTTTTTATAATAATAGTATATGTGTAAAAAATGTACAATTTGGGAATGTAGCAGTACGCAGAGCAGAGCTGCTGAGGAGAGTGTCTTCAGACGCTCCGTGTTCAGATAAATCCACTCAGCAGGCGCAAACTGCAGCTCCGTTTCTTATTTGTAAAGTTAATAATCTCTAAGAGGTGGATTATCATTCATCCACCTGGTGATGCTGTTAGTTTTCTGCTTTTCTAAACGCTGCGGTCGGGAAACAGGGGGAAGTGAAGCCCGAGCAGGAGGAAGGTGCAGTCCTCCGTCGTACAGCGTCGCATTTTATATTTTGTTTACGGCTTCATTGGAAATTTGCAGGAAGATTCCAAATAATGGGAGAAAAATAAACAAATAGTGTCTTTTGTCTTGTATATTATTCAAAATGCAAAGAGACGCAGGCCTCGGTCATTTTATACAAACGTGTCTGCTCTCAGCTGTACCCCGCTACTCAAAAGGACAAGGGAATTGTATTTTATACCACTTTATACCACTACTTCTTCTAGGTTGAAAAAGTACAATAGAATAACCAGGCCAGTAAAATGAAAAAAAAAAAATAAAATAAAATAAAATAAAATAAAATGAAACCTGCAGTGTTTTCTGAAAGTAATGTGGTTGTTAATGCAGATGTAGTGCCACCAGGGGGCGCCGCTGTCACCTTCTGCTTCCTGTTGTCCAATAGGAAAGCAGTTCTTCAGAGCTCTTTCCGTTTGGAGTCTTTTGGAGCGACTGATCGAGGCAGTGAGGGGAACCACCGCAACCTGCAGCAGTGCATTGTGGGAAGCGGCTGCAGATGTCTGATCTTCCATCTAAACTCTGCTGGCCGGCGCCAGAAAGGGAAAAAAAAGCCAAAACAACATCCAAATATGGAGATAAATATAAATAAAATGTAAATAAATGACATGACAGTTTGTCACTGAGCCTCCTGTTGGAACAACACAACAAACGCTTTATAGAAGAACTCATTTGCATACAGAATAATCATTTGCATAGAGAATGATCTCACGCGTCAACACCGGGAGACGCTCGGTGACCGGGCCGCTCAATATGGAAAAACAAAAATAAACAAAAATGAAATACAAATCCACTGGAACCACATCATCAGAAACAAGGCCCCGCCCACTCGCCTTTCGTCCCGCTGTCTTTCAGATGGAGGGGCGGAGCCTGACTGCTTCTCATATCGGCCGTCATGACAACCAAAATTAGGATAGTGGTTATTGAAAACTTCTGAATATCAACCTCAAAAACTGACCGACAGCCAGATTATTACAATATTACTGCAGCCCCAAGATTAGATTTAGTTTTTTAATGTCCGTGATCAGGCAGACAGAGAGACAGATAGAGAGACAGGCAGACAGACGGGCAGGCAGACAGACAGGCAGACAGACAGACAGACAGGTGGTGGCCTGGATCCTCGCTGATGGATTTCATGGTGATGCAGTAAAAACTCAGCAGTGCATGAAATAGATTTAAGGATGTGTGTGTGTGTGTGTGTGTGTGTGTGTGTGTGTGTGTGTGTGTGTGTCTGCCTCTCTGTCTGCTGATGGCTCCTGTGTTTTAATTTAATGGAGGTTTTAAGTTGCAAGGCTGGGCTGCGCCGACAAGGATTAGCTTCTAATCCAGATTAGATCCTGGTTTAGTGTTGAATCCTGTTGCAGCAAACTTTTAGACCTGGTTTCAGATGAACTGGGATTATCTTTAAACCTCAAGTTCAGATTTCAGATCAGCTGTGATGTGCTTGAGCTGAGCTGAGCTAATCCACTGGATTTCTCTCAGAAACACAACTGGAATAACAATCCGGAATATCAGTGAAAAATGAGAAAATTCAGTTTTTTGGCATTCTGAATACTAAAAAACTATAAAAATCACCTGAAAATCATCTGAAATGTGTTTTAGATGTCGGAGGCGGTCGGCTCGGGGACGCCGGCTCAGATTTCTTTAAACTGAATTTGAGTTTAAACCAGGAAACTGAGATTTACTGAACTGTACAGCAGAGCTTAATCTGAGATTAAGATAATCCCTGTCACTGACACCCAGCCGGCTGCTTTGTTCATGAGCTCAAAGACTTTGTGTGTGTGTGTGTGTGTGTGTGTGTGTGTGTGTGTGTGTGTGTGTGTAGTCGCGGGGCCATGCTGTGCCCCGCCTCCTGCCTGCCCCTCCTCAGGGAGCTGGCTCAGTGGCGCTGCCTGCTGGGCTGGCACCGCCCCCGCGGCCTCGGCTCGCCCAGCGCCGCGGGGCTAACCGCTAACAGCAACGGACAGCAGCAGCAGCAGCAGCAGCAGGGGTCAGAGGTCAGGGGCGGGGGCGGAGCCAGTCGCCCCGTCTGCCGCACCAAGCCGCATCCCGGCAGCCAGGTGAGTCCTGGGAGTTACCCAGCATGCCTTTCACCGCGTGCGCGTGGTTAGCTGGTGGCTGGCTGGCTAGCTTGGCCGTATAAAGCGGCTGCAGGTCCGGAGGGGAGCGGCGAGAGGACGGGACGCGTTTTACAGGCTGTTCCTGTCACCTGCTGATAAAACCTGTTGTGTGATGGTGACGTCCCAAATTTACAAGAAAAAATGTCAAAAATTAACGATTTAAGTGGTAAATTTACATGAAAAAAACTCACAAATTTTCCTCATCAAGTTATGACTTGATAATCCTCGAATTACCTGTTTTTTTCTCATAAATTTGTGAGTTTCTTCTTGTAAATTTACCACTTGAATCTTTGTTCCGAAAGATGTCAAACTTGGGGGTGGAATCGGCGTTCCCTCCAGCGCCACCTGCAGGCTCAGCGGAGCATCTGCGTTAGAAGAAACATGGTGGTTTATCTGATATCGCTCCCTGGCTGTCACACAGGACGTCCTGTGGGCGGAGCCATATCGACACCCTGCAGGAGGGGAGCAGCTCTGCCCGGCCTGCCTGCCACAAAACACAACGCAGATCATTTAGAAACACAAAGCAGAAGCAGAGGCAGAGGATGTCTGATTAAAGACAGAATGCACGGCAGAGTCACATGACGAGCAAAGACACAATGCGACTGGACGACAGGAGGAAGCGACCTGAGCAGCTGAGGCCTGCAGACGGACGGACGGACGGACGATTTCACAGCTCAGAGTCAAAATGTGAGTTTGTGGTTGAAGCAGCCGCCTTATAATGTTCTGCTCAACACTCAGAAACCACACAGCTGATGATTGGCTGTGGAAAGCAAAACGTTTCCCCGCTTAGGGACTATTTTCCCTTGCGGAGGAGGAGGAGGAGGGAGCGTTTCAGTGTGAAAAAGTCCTGAAAAGCCAACAGTGCTGCTGCTTTTAGGAAAACTCATGTGGAGGACTTTATTGGGCTGATGGAAAACTGGAGTGAAGAAAGTGTGAAGGCTCTGAAAGTTCATGTTCATATCGTAGTGGAATGAATGGAGGAAAGGGAGGAGGAGTGATGTGGCAGCTCTGAAAGCCCACTGCTCGCTCTGGGAGGAGAGCAGAGGAACGTGAAGGAGAGGAAACTCTGGACCTGCAGAGGAACCGGGACGGAGCTTTGACTTCCTGGATTGATCACATGACTGGAAAGAGGCTGAAACAGTAAAAACACGTCGACGCGCTCCATCGATGCTAAACAGGATAAAGAAACTCTGAAAATGCGAAACCGGTTCAGTCCTGTTTTCTCTGACGAGGTCTCTGTCTCTCTAACCCATTTACCAGCCTGTCTGCCTTACACACACACACACACACACACACACACACACACACACACACACACTTTTAGCCAGATTGGTATTGATCCTCATGTAGTTGGAGCAGAGTGGAGTGGGGCAGAGGTGAGGTGTGTGTGTGTGTGTGTGTGTGTGTGTGTGTGTGTGTGTGTGTGTGTGTGTGTGTGTGTGTGTGTGTGTGTGTGTGCAGTTTAAACACTCAGATGAACACATTCTGTACCACTGGCAGTTTTAAAGGGGGATGTTGACCACATCACTGCACCAGTACATCAGTGCTGAAGTGATCAATCAGTCAGTTGATTGATCACTTATGATTCTGATCAGTTTTAGTTTTGTATATTCATGTGATTTGAGCTTCACTCGGACGTTCAGACTGTCGTTCTTTCCTCCGTTGGTTTCTTCATCAAGTTAAAACGTGTCTACCTTTGTTTTACCTTGTGGACTGCTACAAACGCCTAGCAACAGCACCCTAGCAACCACCTAGTATACCCTAGCAACCACCTAGTACCAGTGTTGTGCAGTAGCGGCGTTACAAGTAGCGACGTTACTAGTTTAACTACATTTGTCAGTAGCGTGGTCTTTTTCCAAATCAAACACTTTTTAAGTAGTGAAACTATTTTACTGATCAAATAGCGCGGTAGCGTCCACAGAAGCTACATTTTCCCAGCCATTTCTCAAACTTAAATGCAACGGAGCTTTTGCTGCGGTTTGATATCTGACATAGATCGGGAGCAGTGGGTGACATCACCGCTGCTCACGGACCTGTGCGTGTAGCCAGCAGCCGCTTTTCTGTTTGACGTCGCGTACCTGTCCTACCTGTCTGCTGCAGCGGGACACGAGCACATGTGTCACGTGAACAAGCAGCTGTTAAGAAAGCTGAGGCCTGTATCACGAAGCGGGATTAAGGGGTTAGCGAGATAACTTCAGGCTCAACTCCGGATTTTCTGTATCACAAAGCTGGTTCACCTCTGATCGGGATAGAAAGCCTGTCCTAATCCTATCCTGAAAGCTAGCCTGCCGCGGAGCAGGCTAGCTTTCAGGATAGGATTATTGAATCCTACATAAAGCACCGCCCCCTGGCCAATCAGCTGTTTGTCAAACTGTGGCCTGTCCAATCATTGAGGATCCCGGAGATCATTACGGCGTGAAAGGATTTTCCTTGACCGATCAAACCCGATTTTGCAGACGACTCTCTGTATGAGAGAGAGGATGTGATGTAATGTCTGTAATGTGAAGCAGCTTCAGCCTGGCTAACAGCTGCCTGCTATACACAGCTGACACTCTGGAGGAGAGGAAAACACACGAGAGATCATTAAAGGAAATTTGATAATCAAAAGTATTTTTAGAGGCGTTTCACGACATTTTAGGGACATTTAAAATGGCACAATTAATTAGCTCTAAATATTTTGGGGGGGCAAATTATTCCTTTGCTGAGGGGTTACACATGGGGGATTTCAGTTATACCTGTCATACACGCAGCACATCTGTGCAGTGCAGTGCAGTGCATGGGTTTCAGCGTCAGATGTGGACTTGAGCCACTGATGTGTAATTTTCGCATTTATGCAGTCGGCAATTCGTTGCCAAGCATTCTGCCTTCTCTTCGCGGCAGCCACGGTGTTCAATTTACTATGTAAATTTTGTTTTTCCTCCTCATACTTTTCCAGTATAATACGCTGCACCTCCGCTGTGAAATATGTTGTGCTTTTTTCCTTGTGGTTCATGTTTGTGATTGGTCTGCTGCCTCAGACTCCGCCCCTTATACGTGCGCGTTCACGGCTCCTGATGAGGCAAACCTGGATCGACTGAGCGAGTTGATAACCAGCGTCGTGACACCGCTTATCCCTGATCATCATGATCTCCGTTAGTGTAGCCGGTTAGGTCTGGCTAATCCAGCGAAAACTAAGCTTCCTTCATGATACAG
>NC_043993.1:37106077-37151077 GCF_902150065.1 Myripristis murdjan
GCCCACTCGCCCTCTGTCCCGCTGGAGAGGCGGAGCCTCATCCAGATTATTGAAGAGTTGTGAATATGGGCCTGATCAGCCCGGCTCCTTCTTCATATTTTATTGATCGACTGATCAATAAAATCTTTTTCTTCTCAGATTTGCTGCTGTGATGAGGATGAAGGTTTGTTTTTTTGTTTCAAAGCGAGGGCAAAAAAACATTATTAGTAAGTAAAGAAATATAATAAATAGCTATTATAAAGACGATATTAAAAGACGTGTTACAGGACAAGGTGAGAATATATAAATGGTAGAAAAGGTTTAAAAAAAAGTTTTTAAAAATTAATTTAAAAAACTGATATGAGGGCAGAAAGAAAAAACGACTTCCTAATTAGCTGAGGTGGTACTTTTTTTTTCCAATATTCCCTGAAAGAAATAAAAAAAATTAAATAAATATTTATTTATAATTTAAATAATTTTGCAGAGCAGGTGCTCTGTCCAGCCTGAATCTGATATCGTCCATATCGTCGCCTTTTGAGAAATTAATATCTCACATGTTCATATCTAGATAACATGATAACAATACACACACACTCACACACACACACACTCACACACACACACTCACACACACACACACACACACACACACACACACACACACACACACACACACACACACACACACACACACACACACCTGCAGGCCCTCAGAGCTTGTTTCAGTCTGTCTGGACGTTTTGGTGGAGCAGCGAGTCGATCAGGTGCTAATCTGGTTAATCCCCACAGCTCCTGGTGTTAATCTGAGATTAGAGTCGTGGTCTGTTCAGCCACCAGCGCCTTACCTGTCCCACTGCCGGCCTCCTGCTGCGCTGCCCTCCGGCCTGCAGGGGGCAGCGCATTATACTGACATTCACAGCAGGCATTTTCCTGTGGCTCAACGTGTGAAAAACATCTGATCTTTTTAATTAGTTTGCTTTTATTGTAATTAAAGAAAACTGCTGATGGTCTGGAGATTATCTGTTTGTCCAGCTCATGATCCACGTTTGTTTTGGTTTGTTTTGGTTTTTTTGTTTGTTGTTTTTTTTTGTTTGTTTGTTGTAAAGAAATCAAGCGGCTCTGCTCAGGTTTCCAGGTTTTTGTGTCTCCATGTGGGAAGAATCGGAGCGGCTCTCGCCTCGTCCCGTCTGCAGCCACGCTCACCTGCAGGCCCACACACACACACACACACACACACACACACCTGCTGCACGCGCTCACCTGCAGGCCGACACACACACACACACACACACACACACACCTGCTGCACGCGCTCACCTGCAGGCCGACACACACACACACACACACACACACACACACACACACACCTGCTCCACGTGCTCACCTACTGCCCAGGTGAGGAGGACTTCCCAGCATTCCTTGCCTGTGAACCATCGTAGCAACAGCTGAGCCACACCAGATCCATGTGAGGCTCTCGGACACGCCTGGAACATTTCCCAGAACCAGGACTGGGAGCAGAACCAGGACTGGGTCTAGAACCAGGACTGGGACCAAAGTGGGTTCTGCTGGCTCCACCAGCCGCCCGGCACCTGTTTTTTTTTTTTTTTTTTTTTTTTCTGTTACCTGTTACCTGTCTCCAGCTGTTTCCCCGGCTCGGCCCTGAGACGCCGCCACGTGAAACCGTCTCCTGTCTTTGTTTTATTTCTGTTGTTTGTCAAGTCAAAGAAATAAGAAGAATTTTAATAACAGCAGTCAGAATCTTTTTTCCTAATCCAAGTTACAAAAATGAATAAAATGCAGTTGAATAAAGTCAAATATAATAAACAGACAAACTCGAGTCTCGAGCCACGTTTCTCTTTCTGACAGCAGCCCTGTTGTTCTGAGTTAGTCCATAGAAATAGAACGAGGTAGAGCTGTATGGACACTGTATGGGCGATTCTAGTGATGCCAGTGGAGCTGCTGGCGGTCTTCTCTGCTCCGGGCCGGGCGGAGCTGGGATCTCCACAGAACCACCCAAAAGGTTTTTGCTGTGAACAAGAAAAAAAAAAAAAAAAAAAGGCCCACGCCCGCTCTGCCTCATTCTATTTCTATGACTAAACCACATCGCTAGGAAAAAAAAATGAGCATGTGCAGAAATGTGATTGGCTGCTGGCGGTGGCGTAAATGCTCACTTACGCCGCACAGGCCCCGCCCACTGCCCACCAGCTGCTCTGACGTGTAAATGAAGCTCTAACGTGTGTGTGTGTGTGTGTGTGTGTGTGTGTGTGTGTGTGTGTGTGTGTGTGTGTGTGGGGCCGGGTGTCTGAAGTGCCTTGCTCAGAGACACACAGGTCGCTGTTGGGCTCGAACCCCAGCAGTGACATCACAGGTCAACAGCCACGCCCACTCAGTCACTTTTTTTTTCCCTCCTCAGAACTGAAAGTCCCGCCCTCGAGCTGAGGCGGCCAATCAGAGCAGAGGCCGATGAGCATCACGTGATCTATCGATCAGTCTGATCATTGTTAATATTGTTTGATCAATCAGTTGGTGGTTAAAAATAAAAGTCCGGTGTGACGGCAGAGCAGCAGCCAAGTCAAAATAAATAACATGAAAAAATAAGTAAAATTAACAACAAATAATAAATAAATATAAAATAAAATAAATATTTTACAGTAGAAACAGGAGCTGTCCATTCTGAGATAGAAACAGAGCAGGACAGAATGGAGTCTGAGCAGCCACAACAAATAAGATTTTATATAATTAATGCTTCTGATAATGATATTAATATTTTTACAATAAACATGTTTGTATCTTAATGATCTCAGTGCAGCTGCATTTGTACTTGATAAATGATTTATGTGAGTAATCAATGATCATAATAATCGATCAGCCTGGCTCCCGTCTGCCTCGGCTTGTCTTCTCTAAAGTGACTCCCTCAGCACGGTCAGAGGTCAGAGGTCAGAGAAAAGTTTTTTTTTTTTTTTTTCTAAAACGCAGATTAAATAAACACGTTCATACGCCACATGGATCCACACCTTTTTCTTTATTTTTAACAAAAGTCATGTTCTCTGAGGAAGCTGAGAGCAATTATTATTATTGTTGTTATTATTATTATTATTATTAATGCCAGTTTCTTCAGATCTTAGATTAACTTTGCTGTTATGTCTCAGAATAACAATAAGATTATTAAATATTAAATGTTCCGTTTCTTGAGAAAAATCCAGAGAATTCTAAATTAATTTGTGATTATATGAGATTACAGTTAACTGACTGCTCTCAGCTGCCCAATCTCCCTCACTCACTCCCTCACACACACACACACACACACACACACACACACACACACACACAAAAGGCTGGCTCTCTGTCTCCTGCTCAGGGTTCACTTCTTGTTTTTTTTTCCAGCAAGGCCCAGAATCCTTTGGTGGGATGAGATAATCTGAGATAATCCCGCTGGTGTGACTCTGTGGTGCGGCAGGAATCGAACCTTCACTTTGATGGATTATTTAGTCTCATCCTCACTTTTCTTCAGTCTTGTTTTTCTTCCAACGAGTTCAATACTCTGACAGTGGGGTGAGATAATCTGAGATAATCCCATCTGTTTCAGGATTTTCTTGAATCGGGTGTGATCCTGTTGATCCGCCTGCTCCTGCCTGTTCCTGGAACCTTCTGGAAAACAGAAACTGCACTGCAAACAAGTGGGATTACCACAGATTACCTCATCCCACTGGTAGATTTTTTTTTTTTTTTAACTTTGAAGAGAAAACCAGGTTTGGGTGCGGGGGATTATCTGGGCCAGGCGAAGGGACGTGGAAACATCTTCATGAACCGAAATCAAAATCAAAATGAACTGATTTCCTCCTTCATCTTCAAGAGAGACGAGAGCAGCCGACTGAACGCTGCACACACACACACACACACACACACACACACACACACACACACACACACACAGGGATGCTTTTGACAGAAAAAATGAATTAATAATTATTTTACATTTTTGCAATTTTCCATGAGACGGTAAATGCTGCCCAAAAAATGTGACCCCAGTCGACCTGATGGGGGCGCTGTTATATTATTAATTACACGTCAATATTTTTTAAATTTAAAAATTCATAACTCCTACATGGTAAGTCTGGTTTCCATGATGCCCGGTCCAGCAGCCCTCCCTCTGCCTCAGGGCCACCAGGGGGCGCTCTTCATATCTGATCAATATTGGACCGAGCTGATCAGGCTTATTGATGTCTAATTTAGTTTTCATGACACTGACCAATGAACCTCAAAAGGGGCGTGGTTTAGCACATAAATGGACAAAAGTCAACCACCGTTGGGCCAATCAGCACGAAGCTGACAGGATCTGAAACACGGAGCCGCCACTAGGGGGCGCTAGGAAGGAAAAACAGCAGATCTGCATCACATCAGCAGCTTTTTTTATTCCACTTTGTCACGTTTTCACATCACACTGCATCAGGGGGTTTCAACGTGTGGTCGGGGGCCCCTGGGGGGTCCCTGAGGGTCTTCCAGGAGGCCCAACATGAGGTTCCAGGCCTCTGAGGGGCCACTGAGTCTCTACAAGCGTTTCAACACAAGAACCGTGTTTCCTGTTTCAGGTCGTTCTGAGAAAAACACTCAACTTTTCTCTGAGATTAAAAAAAGGTGAAAGGAAAACTTTTATTATTTTGTGAGTTTTTTTCCTCATAAATTTCTGATGTTAATCTTGAAAATTCAGAATTTTTTTCTCAGAATTCTTTTGGCCCCGACACAGAACACGACCTGAAACTGAAAAACAAACAACAACAAATGAAAAAACAAACAACAACAAAAAAAACAACTTCTGTTCTATTTCACATCACAGACGCTCCCTGTGTTTAGTGGACCTGTCTCGCTCTCTGTCTCTCTCTCTCTGCCTGTCTGTGTCTCTGTCTCTTTCTTTTTCTCGCTGTCTGTCTGTGTCTCTCTCCCTGTCTCTCTCTCTTTGCCTGTCTGTGTCTCTGTCTCTCTCTCTCTGCCTGTCTCTCTCTCTGTCTCTGTCTGTGTCTCTTTCTTTTTCTCTCTGCCTGTCTCTCTCTCTGTCTCTGTCTTGGTCTCTGTCTGTGTCTCTGTCTCTCTCTTTTTCTCTCTGCCTGTCTGTGTCTCTCTCTCTCCTCCTGTCAATCTCTGTCTCTCTCTCCCAGTTTTTACTCCTCTCGCCGTCTCTCTCTCTCTCCCTCTCCCTGGGCCTGTCTCTCTCCCTGTCTCTCTCTCTCTGTCTGTCTCTCTCTCTCTCCCTCTCCCTGTCTCTCTCTCTCCTCCTCTCCTCTTCTCCTCGGTGTCTCTCGCCCTCCCTCGCCCTCTCTCCGTTGCGTGGCGCCCCCCTCTGGTCGTAGCCGTCGTCCTCGTTCTCCTGCTTCACTCTGACGGTGGGAGGAGGAGGAGGAGGAGGAGGAGGAGGAGGAGACGGGGAGGAAGAGGAGGAACGCTGTGACTGGCTCTCCTTCTCCTTCTTCTTCTTCTCCTTCTTCTCTTTCTTCTTCTTCTTCTTCTCTTTCTTGTCTGAAGGGGAAAATTAACAAGAAATTAGCAAAGAGTTACAAGAAAATGACCTGGAAATTAGCTATTAAAAAGAAGAACAGGAAAAAACCCTAAAATTAAAAATAAATAAATTTTAAAAAAATAAATAAAATAGAAATTATCCTCAAAACTGGGAAAAATGTCCAGAAATTTATATTTATAATTATGATGATGATATTACAATAGTAATATTTTCTTTGTTGGCTCATTTTCAGGTTTTGTCTTCTTTAAGAACCTTCAGGTGGCTGTCTGTGGAGGCTCTCAGGTGCCTGCTCCTCCAGGTGCAGGGAAACTGCTGAGTCATGACCTGAGCGGTTCCTCAGGTGTGTGCTGGACAGGTGTGCAGCCTCATGATGACAGCACTGCTGCGTTTCTTCTCCTGGATCTCGCTGCTGCTTCCACAAACGGCCAGTTTGGGTAAGCACTACCTCCAGCCGCTCAGGTCATGACTCAGCAGTTTAACGACCGTCAGGTGGCTCTAACGACCGCCAGGTAACCCAAACGTGACCGTAACGACCGCCCAGTGACCGTAACGACCGCCAGGTGACCCTAACGACCGCCAGGTGACCCTAACGACTGCCAGGTGACTGTAACGACCGCCAGGTGACTGTAACGACCGCCAGGTGACTGTAACGACCGCCAGGTAACCCTAATGACCGCCAGGTGACTCTAACGACCGCCAGGTAACCCTAACGACCGCCAGGTGACTCTAACGACTGCCAGGTGACTGTAACGACCGCCAGGTAACCCTAATGACCTCCAGGTGACTCTAACGACCGCCAGGTAACCCTAATGACCGCCAGGTGACTCTAACGACCGCCAGGTAACCCTAATGACCGCCAGGTGACTGTAACGACCGCCAGGTGACTGTAACGACCGCCAGGTAACCCTAATGACCGCCAGGTGACTGTAACGACCGCCAGGTAACCCTAACGACCACCAGGTGACCCGAACGTGACCCGAACGACCGCCAGGTAACCCTAATGACCGCCAGGTGACCCCAACGTGACCCTAAGGACCGCCAGGTGACCCTAACGACCACCAGGTGACCCCAACGTGACCCTAAGGACCGCCAGGTGACCCTAACGACCACCAGGTGACCCCAACGTGACCCTAAGGACCGCCAGGTGACCCTAACAACACTAGCGAGGTGGTCCCAACAGGAAGGGGCGCTACCGAGCCAGCGACCTGGAGAACCAGCCCACAGGTGAAGCAGCTGGACTCCCACCTGTCAGTCAGAGCTGAGGAAGAGGAGCGGTGGTGAGCCCCTGAGCTCAGGTTCTGCTCTGTTCTCCTTTTCCTTTTCTTTGATAATTTCCAGGTGTTTTTTTTTTTTCTTTTCAGGTGAATCTGCTCTGGTTTGTTCCCTCCTCACCTTTCTTGGGCTTCTTCACGGGGACGCTGTACTGCTCCTCCTCTTCCTCAGACGATGAAGGCTCGGCGGCTCGGGGGGCGCAGCCTTCGTCCCTCAGCCTCTTCGTCACCTCGTCCACATCCTCCGAGTCTTTGGGAGGACGGTAGTCTTTAACGTGATCCACACGGATCGTCCGCCCTTTGATCTGACACACACACACACACACATTACTTTCACTGTCGATTCATTTTAATTGTTAGAAACAGTTTTCTTTTTTTAACTTTTTTTTTTAAATATTTGCAAAGTAGCAAAGGAACGACTGAAACATTAGTTTTAAAAAATTAGTAAAAAACTGAAAATTTGGAAAACATACATGATTTTATTCTGATTTATAATTATTGAAATGATGAACTTAAACATCAGATTTCACAAGCAGAAACATGATGCATTACAGTGTGTGTGTGTGTGTGTGTGTGTGTGTGTGTCACCTTGATGCCGTTGAAGTTGTCCACAGCGAGGATGGTGCTGCGCTGGTCCTCGTAACACAGGAAGCAGAAACCTTTGGACTTGCCCGTCTTCTTGTCCCGCACCAGGTTGATGTTGACGACCTCGCCGTACCTGACAGGTGAGACAGGTGAGGCAGGTGAGACAGGTGAGACAGGTGAGACTCTCACTCAGTCTAAGCCTTTGAAACCTGAGCAGATTCACTTCATTTCTTTCAAAAACTCAGGAAAAAGGCAGTGAGCAACTTAATGACCCCATAATAACCCTAACCCTAACACCAAAAACAAGGAAACTGACGGAAATTAAGATTCTGAAAACTGAAATAAAATAAGGAAAATGACCTGAAAATTAGCCAGAATCATATAACATTAAATTTGTAATTATGATGATAAACATTTTCCCAAAGTGTTTTGATAATTTTCTAATTCTCTCTTTCTGCTAATGAACCTTTTACTGAAGGAAAACAACGTCTACCACACTGCATTTATCAGGATTATAATTTCATCAGCGGGCAGCAGGACTGATCCAGGATCAGTGTGTTGTAGTCACACCACACATGAGCAGAGTGGGCGGGGCAACTGGGAGGAGGAGGAGGAGGAGGAGGAGGAGGAGGAAGAGGAGGAGGTACTCACTGGGAGAAGACGCAGATGATGTCACCCTCCGTCAGCTCGTATGGAAACCCTCCTGCATCATCATCACATAAGAAGCAGGATCAATATGGATCTTTGGTATCAGCCATGACAGCTGATATAAAGGGCCAATATTCATTTGTAGTAAATCTGAATTATTCCCATTATTCCCACAGGTGCGGTGCAGAGTTTGGTTCCAGACTGGCCGGGACATGGTGGGTTTTTCTTACCGATGAATATCCAGGCGGAGTCTCTGTACTCTGAGTGCCAGGACACGCCGTCCTTGACGCCGAGGTCGGCCTCGCGCTCGTTCAGCTCGTTGATCAGCCTCACCTTCGTTAAGGGGCTGCAGGCAGAGACAGACAGCGGCTCAGGAACAGAGCTTTCACAACACAACACAGGCTGCACTCATCTGAACATCATCATCATCATCATCATCATCACCACAAACACAGCACAGCTCTTTACTCTTTAACCGCTTTAGCTGCCCGATCGATAGATTCATTTAATTTATGATTAAATGTAAAATGACAAAAACATTTGCAAAACTGTATTTCTTTGGCTTCTCTGTAAACAAATAGCTTATTTTATTTTATTTTTTTAAACTGGTCACTTCATGCCAACTGGGAGCTCAAACCAATGAAAAACATCAAAACTCTCCTCTCTCTCTCTCCCTAAATCAGACTTTCCAATTCTGAACGATGTGCATGACGTACAAATATGTGCATTGATCCTACAAAAATATTATAGCAATAACTACACACACACACACACACACACACATATTATTTCTTCTAAAGAGAGATATTTCTCTCCTCTAGAACTCTGTGTCTGTCTGTGACTGTTTCCTGTGTCATGTCTGGACGACCTGCTGCTGGATCAGTTTTTCCACAATTTGGGATCAATAAATTGCATCTATCTATATCTACATCTATATCTATGCAGGGGAGGATTCCCAGCAATCCCTGAACGCAGCATGTAACCATAGCTTTGTGCGGTTAGGGTTAGGGTTAACCTTTGTGCGGTAAGCGGAGGAGGAGGAGGAGGAGGAGGGCTCATTTATATCAGGGGCTGATTAGTCCAGTCATTTTATGACTCAAGGTCAAATGAACTGCAACAGAAACAAACTCAACTGATTTTGTATCCTCAGTCTGTCCTGAGTGAGGGAAAAAAAGCCCTGAAGAATCCCACTGGGGGAAAGTTTCAAAAAACACCAAAATATAGCCCATTCAAACGCCTATTAACTTTTTTTCTCATGTGAGTAGGGTAAAAATTTTAACCTTTAGGTATCACCATGAAAATTGCTGAGTTGATTACTTACCTTAAGACAAATAAAAAATGTATTGCAAGTTTGTTGAAATTGTTTAGTAACATTAAGGGAGTCCTCGGCAGCCCGAACCAAAATGTTCTCTCTCTCTCTCTCTCTCACACACACACACACACGCACACACAGAGAGAGAGAGAGAGAGAGAGAGAGAGAGAGAGAGAGAGAGAGAGAGGATGTGGACGCAGATTCTAACTGCGGGAACTTTGTGTTTTCTTACTAATAACAACACGGACATTCCTCAGAATTAAATGTCCAGGACACTTTATAAGAGTTGCTCTTCTCTCGGGCGCAGGTCAGAGCCGCCTCGGCCCCGCAGCAGCCACGGAGCCAGGGCTTTACCAACACGTCATTAACAGCTTTATTAGCATGGTTTATTACACAGGTTTATTAACAGGTTTATTAAGGCCACGTGTGTTTGTTGTGTGCCGAAGCCCACAGCCGCTCCCACAGAGGCAGCACGCCGGGTCAGGGGCTGTGAGAGCCGGAACACAGTTCGGGAGCAGCGTCCCTGCACGGAGGCTACAGCACAGCTAGCCTGTTAGCACAGCTAGCCTGTTAGCAAACAGAGCGCAGAAAGTCACGACAAGGCTAAGATTTACATGACTCGGACATGCCTGAATATGAGACAGAAGATAAATCTTTTTTTTTTTTTTTTTTGTTAAAGTGAAGATATCGACTTACTTCATGGTGAGCTAGCTAGCCAGCTACACGGAAAGGAAACTGCCGCTGTTTTGGTGATTGTCCGCTTCCGTGTGAATCGTCGCCTCTGCTGCCGCCTGGTGTCCGGAGGCCGAACTGCAAGCCACGGTTTGTTCTGTATTTGATCACATTCAAGTCAGGTACATGACGTGTACGTGCCACATACAGAGATTCTGTAAGTGTGTGTAAAAATGAACGGAGGAAAAACATCTTGGAGCCGGGGGGGTAATATTCGGAGAAATACAAATCCGAAATGAAAGTTGTAAATTTACAGGAAAAAACTCACAAATGTATAAGGAAAAAAGCTTGGATAGATAGATAGACAGATAGATAGATAGATTTACTTTATTGATCCCAAACAGGGAAACTCTTATTTACAGCAGCAATTGAAATACAAAATAAAATTAAATCGAATAAATGCAAAAATATATACAATAAAGACTATATACAGTAAAATATATAAACATCTAACAATATGAAATATACAGATGGTAAATATGAAATATACTGATGGTTGCAATAGTTAAAAACAGAATAAATGTATATTAAACTAAGATTAAAAAAAAAAGTATAAATAATAAATAAACAGTAAAGGTGCTGAGTAGTGGAGGACCAGTGCTAAAACTAAACAGCAGAAATAGGTTTTCTTATTTTTTTTTCTCTCTACATTTTCCCCACAATGGGTTAAACACGGCGTCGTAAATACTAGAGAGATTTTAGTGTTTTTTTTTTTTTTTTTTTTTTTTTTTTAAATTAATTAATTTATTTATTTTTTTTATTTATTTTGATTTTCTGCCGATCTACCGCTCCACATCCCGTCCAGCAGGTGGCGGTAACGCACTTGCAAGCTGGTTTGCCAACCGCCGTTCAAATGTAAAGAAGCAGCAGCGGCAGCAGTAGAGGGAGCTGAGCAGCAGGTGGCGCCCTCCGCCTGTAAACAGACCGGCAGTCACAGAGTGAGCCAGTCATGCTAGCTCTGCTTATGTTCATGTAATCAGGATAATATCATTTAATAATCAATAAGCACGGAGAGTGTGTGTGGTTCGGACAGGAGTCAGTTTGGGGGACTGGAGCTCGGACGGACCCGCCAGCAGTTTAGCTGTTAGCCGCGTTAGCCGCGTTAGCCGCTGAGCCTGCCGGAGGTCCCGCAGGCCGTCCGGGCTCACCTGGACGCCATGCCTGCAGCCTGACAGAGCTCAAGTTTTCATCTTTTCTTGTGGGACACCGCAGCTCGTGGACAGGTAAGAGCGGTGGGAACATGCAGGGATTATCTTCACTGTGTCTGAACCAGAGTTTCCAGTGTTTTCGGTTCACAAACCAGTCAGTGTGGTGGTTCACTGACACTATCCAGCGCATGTACTCTGTAAACCTGCATGTATGTGTGATATTATATAGATATATAGAGCTTTTCTGAATCGTGAGGGGCCTCTTGTAAGATCGGCGTGTGTATAATTCACTCAGCCCTTGTTGTTTTAATAAAATCTCAATGTGAAAGCCTGTTGACGCCGCGCACCGCCGCCCTCCGCCGTGAACTGAGGTTATGGAAAAAAACAGTCCACCAGTAATAAAAGTCACTAGTTTATGGACACAGGAAGTGCTTAGTGGATTATATGTCGGCCGAATTGATAAATGTAAGATGATGATTCAGAAAGATATTGACAACCAGTGTTCTCCAATGTACGCACTTGCCGATAAGCAAGGATCCTTTAATCTGACGGATTTTTGAACGAGGTTTGGTTGGGAGCGTCTCCATATGAGACAGCAGAGCCTCCTGACTTATCCCATCTGAGAAACACCGAGGTGCCGACAACGGCATGACGTCATGACGTGCAATAGACGTCAAAAAATACCAACAAGAAAAAAATGTAAAAACTTGTTACAGATTAATTTAATTTGCCTAGTTAAATCTACATTTGATCACAATAATGACTGACAGGCTTTCTTTCATTAGCAACGCATCCTGATGCTGACAGGATTTTCTTCACTTGTTAGAAACTGAAAATTAAAGAAATAACTTTTAATTTAGACGTTGAAGTGCAGGGAGACTGCTGCTGAATCAACACAGTCTCTCTCTCTCTCTCTCTCTCTCTCTCTCTCTCTCTCTCTCTCTCTCTCTCTCTCTCTCTCTCTCAGCAGGATGATTTCTCAGATCTTCATCTTGTCCTCCAAAGGAGATCACCTCATCTATAAAGACTGTATCCTCATCTCTCACACACACACACACACACACACACACACACACACACACACACGAGAGGCTGGATGTGAGCTGTGGCAGTGTGTCCTGACCCGGCTGTCTGCCTCTACACAGAGCAGACCTTAAAGGAGCATTCCACTCTTTTTAAATGTTTGTCCTGTCCACATTTTCCACGTCAACAAACGGTTTATAAAGTTTTCACAGCCCAGAGTCAGACGGTGAGTTTGTGGCTGAAGCAGCCGCCTCATAATGTTCTGCTCAACATTCAGAAACCACACAGCTGATGATTGGCTGTGCAAAGCAAAGCGTTTCCCCGGGGACTATTTTCCCTGGCGGAGGAGGAGGAGGAGGAGGAGGAGGAGGAGGAGGAGGGTGCGTTTCACAAAAGCCGACACCTGGGAGGTGTGCACTCTGACCTCAGTGACATCACTTCCTGCTGAACTGTTCCTCTCTCTTCATCCTGTTAGACTGAAACCTGTTCTCTCTCTCACACACACACACACACACACACACACACACACACACACACTTGTTTTGATTTGTCTTTAACCGGCCCGTCAGTCCGAGGCGAGGCGGGCAGCGACGCCGTCACCGTGTTCTATGAGAAGGTCACAGCGCTGCCCGGAGACCAGCCACCCGTTGTCATGGTAACGCTGTGATGTGAATCATTACCTGTGGATTACCTAGTGGGAGTTTTATTGCCCTCCTCGTCACAACCTCTAACGTATAAAGTCCCACAGTCTGCTCCCAGTTTTCCATGTTTAATTTAACCTAACTTCATTTAATTTAATTTAATTTAATTTAACTTAATTTAATTTAATAAAAAATCTATGAATTAACTATGTATGTAAATTTAGTCATAAGTAATAAATTTTATTTGTTTTCAAAATACTTTCCCCCGTCATTTAGCGGGTACATTTTATTCTTTATTTTCTCCATTTTTAAGTTTTATATTTTTATTTTTTCTCCATGTTATTTCTTTAATGTACAGAGCACATTCCACATGAAGGAAAATTACATTTAATTTATTTTATTTGATTTTGATTTTGTTTCGAGCAGCTGCCTCTCTCACCTCTGCTGTGTGTGTGTGTGTGTGTGTGTGTGTGTGTGTGTGTGTGTGTGTGTGTGTGTGTGTGTGTGTGTGTGTGTGTGTTTTGCAGAGTCATGGTGATCTGCACTTTGTCCACGTCCGGCAGGGCGGTCTCTACTGCGTCGCCACCACCGCCGCTGACTCCTCCCCCTTCACCGTCATCGAGTTCCTGAACAGGTAATGGCGCCGGGGCGGGGCCTGCTGTGACATCACTGAGGGGGCGTGGCCACAGCTGCCTCATGTCCTCTTTAAAAACAACAACAATTATAACAATACTAATCTTTATTTATAGGACACTTTTCAAAATCAACGTTACAAAGTGTGAAAATTAAAATAACTGACAGAAGTCGTAAATAATCAGCTTTTAGAAAACAGTTTGAGGAATAAAAACCAATGAAAGACAAAAAAAGTAAATTTAAACTCCCCAGAGAGTCTCACGATTTCGAAGCAGACGCCTTTTGATCCGCCTCAGAAGAAGCTTTGAAAAGTGATGGAGCAACACGCACATAAAGACAGACAGATGTTTGAATAAAGCGTCTAAAAAATAAAAGCACAGCAGTAAAGACTGAGGCAAGTCCAGCCTGATTTTCAAAATAAAGGTTTATAAGGCAGTAACAATAACAGTTATGACTGTCAGAGTGAGAGTGACATCATAATAGTAACAGATAAAAATGTGTGCGTGCACTGTCACGTGATCTGTGCTGGTCAATCAGCAGCAAACACCAAATGCCCCGCCCACTTCTTAAGTACATCTCTAACCTGATTGGCTGAACATGTTTTGAATCCTGACGTTCACGTGTTTTTATGTCGTTTTACACACTCGAGTGATGTTCCTGTGTGTGTGTGTGTGTGTGTGTCTGCAGGTTAATGGCTCTCATTAAAGACTACTGTGGCAGTCTGTCAGAGAAGTCGGTGCGGATGAACTTTGCTCTGATCTACGAGCTGCTGGATGAGGTCGTGGTGAGTCTGCTGCTCTCTCTCACACACACACACACACACACACACACACACACAGGAAGTCCTCAGCAGTGTTAGGGCCGGAATACACTTGCCGCCGACAACACGTATGCATCATGGCTGCCGTGCATATGTTGCGGCCGTTTGACGTGAGGGAACGTGACACGTGTGCGAGATGCAAGCCTCTCTACTCCAACACACACACCCAGCCAATACCATCTTGGTGTGTGTGTGTGTGTTGGAGTGCTGAATGTGCGGAGCGATTAGGGCAACAGCTCGTCAAACGCACTGGCCGACGGAAATATTCCCGGTGTTTCTCCTCGTCAGTCGCGTGCATCGACAGAACAAGAGAAACAAATCCCCCGTTTGCTCTGCGGGTCTGATTGAGGTTCCGCACCGACTGCCTCCGATGGCGACGCTGTTTCTGTTTCTGCTGCAGTCTTAACAAGCAAAACGACGAGTTCTTCCTCCTCAAGCGTGTCCATGTTTGTTTACAATACCGGCATGCCATTTCCAGAATTTCCCTGGTTGGGATCAATAAAGTACACTACTCACAAAAAGTTAGGGATATTCGGCTTTCGGGTGAAATTTCAGGATGATCCTAAAATGCATTATAACCTTTCCAGGTGAACTTAATGTGACCTTCTGTAAACTTTTGAATGCACATGTCCAACTGTTCAATGTTTCAGTACTTTTTGCACAAGTTGCTGTTCTCTAACAAGGAGTTTAACGGCAAAATTCACATCAGGTGTTTGATGCTCCAGCTCATCGAGGTCGTATCATTAGGGAACGGCTGCTGGAGACTGGGGTACCTCAAATGGAGTGGCCTGCACTTTCTCAGACCTGAATCCCATAGAAAACCTATGGGATCAGCTGAGTGGCCGTGTAGAGGCTCGGAGCTCTGTACCCCAGAACCTCAATGTCCTGAGGGCCGCCCTTCAAGAAGAGTGGGATGCCATGCCTCAGCAGACAATAAGTCGACTTGTGAACAGCATGAGACGTCGCTGTCAAGCTGTAATTGATGCTCAAGGGCACATGACAAGTTATTGACACTGACATTTTTTGTTGTGGTATATCCACCACTGTTGTTGGCTTTTGTTTCAAGAAATTGTTTGAGATGAGGAAATCACCAGTGTATGCTTCTACTTAAATGCCCTACTTTCATGATATAATATCACTGTAGCGTGAACTTTTTACATTTTCCATAAATTTCACCCAAAAGCCAAATATCCCTAACTTTTTGTGAGTAGTGTGTATCTATCTATCTATCTATCTATCTATCTATCTATCTATGTTGGCAATACTGGCTTTTTCGCAATTTCTGGGTCCGATTGCTGCTGTCTGCCCCCTAGTGGAGACCTCCAGTATCATTACGTTTGGTCATGCAGCAGGAATACTCCAGCCTGTGTGTGTGTGTGTGTCAGGACTATGGTTACATCCAGACGACGTCCTCTGATGTTTTGAAGAACTTCATCCAGACTGAAGCCGTTTCCTCCAAACCGTTCAGCCTCTTCGACCTCAGCAACGTCGGCCTGGTAACCGCACACACACACACACACACACACACACATGCACACACACACACACACACATGCACGCACGCACTGAGATATGACCTTAAATACAAGTGAATATTCCAGTAAAAAATGTTGTGTTCCTGCTGTTTTTTTTTTTGTTTTTTTTTTTCTAAAATCACAAAGTAACCAGCAGCACAAAGATGATGAGACTAAAGTTAAAGGGACATTCCAACATTTTGGGCAAAATCCACTTTCCATCGTCCACTGATTCAGTTCCTATGGGTAGCATTTCCTGTTAGCTTAGCATAAAGACTTGAGGTCTATGGGAGTTGTTAGCCTGGCTGCATCAAAGTGAAAAATCAAACCTCCCAGCAGCTGTGAAGCGTCTCATCTGCACAGAGGAGCACGAGGCGTTCAGGGGTTTACGTTAAGAAAACTCCAGCTGGTCACATGAACGTGTCCTCAGGTGGGAGGACGTCGCCTTGGAAACCGTCAGCAACATGCTCACCATCCTCTGACAGTTTACGGGCGACTGATGAACCATCATCGTCATCATAATAATAATCATCATAACTCTGATCGTTTCATTATTGATTAGTATTCTGTTGATTCATTGATCATGAAAACGGCGGTGGATGGGCGGGGCGTAGTCGTAGCTGCAGTGCATTGTGGGTGGGCTGACGGGCCGCTGTGGTTGTGTTTGTCAGTTCGGAGCCGAGACGCAGCAGAGCAAGGTGGCTCCCAGCTCGGCCGCCACCAGACCCATCCTGTCCAGCCGGGGAGAGCAGGTACACACACACACACACACACACACACACACGCCTTTTTCATTTGAGGAAATGACCTGAAATTAGAAGAGAAGAGAAAAATGGCCTGAAAATTAACCAGAAAAGGAATTTATTTCCTTAAATATTAATGTAATTACCTCATTTTAAAGTGAATCATAATCATAAATTGGACATTTTTCCCTAGTTTGATAATTTTCTTATAATTCTCTCTCTTCTTCTGTTGTTTTTAGTCGTTTCCAGGTCATTTTCTGTCTTACTTGCTGACTCAGGTTGTCGTTCAGTTGCTCTTTGCCTTCTGGCGCCCGTCCGCTCGGGGTCAGAGGGTGAAGCGTTTGTGAAAAACACGAGCAGCCTGAGACGGTGTCGCCTCGTCTTTGGTGTGAACGGACTCTCATGAATATTCATGAGCCGTCGGAGCAGCAGCCTCTCTGTGAAAAGTGTCCGTGTGTTTCCCTGCAGGGCGGGAAGAGCGAGATCTTCGTGGACGTGATCGAGAGGCTCTGCGTCGTCATCGGCTCCAACGTGAGGACGCCCTTCACCTCCTCTCTCCTCCTCTCTCCTTCCACACCTCCATTTCTCTCTCCTGCTCTCTGCTGCTCGCCTCCACTCAGGGCCGGAGAGAAGCTCTAGCCGGGGGGTCAAAGGTCAACAAGATGGGAACCAAAACTGTCTTTAGTAATTTAGTGTATAAGGGTTAGAGTGTATGAAGCCGTTCCCATGTGAAGTTTTTATGTTGATACTCTTTGTTACACACATTTGATGCAAAATTTAAGCATTTTTCTGACCCCTGGATTCATAAAAACGGTCAAAATTCCTCCAAAATCCCACATCAGGACACCAAGACCCTGAGGAACCCCACAAGCTCTGTGTGTGTGTGTGTGTGTGTGTGTGTGTGTGTGTGTGTGTTGAGGTTATTTTCCCAGCCACAGAGCTCATTATTCACAGCGACTGTGTTTTCTGCTGCTCAGATGCTGCGAGGCGTTCGAGCGACAGTAAGAAATACGAGCGCCGTTTGTTTTAAAGGCAGAAGAAGAAGCCGATTGTGTTTGCGGCTGGCAGGGGAAACAACACCAGTTAATCAGCAGGGCGAGTGTGCGTGTGTGTGTGTGTGTGTGTGTGTGTGACACAGTCCTGAGCAGAGCTGTTTGTGCCGCAGGGCGTCGTGATGAAGGCCGACGTCGAGGGAGAGATCCGAGTCAAGTGCTACATGCCCAGCTGCTCGGGTGGGTGTGAGCTCCGCCTCTTGATGCCGCTCCCCTCCGGCCAATCAGCAACAAGACGCATCGCCACGCCGCGCTCCCGTCTCCCGTCCCGCTTAAAGGCACGATCCGCTGAAACGTGCAGCTCCTCAGGCGTCCGACGTCAAAACCTCCTCAAGTTTGAGTTTAAAAGGCGTCACAGTTTAAAGTGCAGCTGGAATGGGATCAAACCCCTGGGCGGGAGGGCTTTTATTTTGAAGGGTTCAATGAAATTCGGTCCATGTCAGTTTCATTTTTATTTTTCCAGTATTTTTGGAGTGATTTCTTCCTGACTTTATTTATTTAGTGGTTAATTCTCAGGTCTTTTCTTGCCAGTTTGCTCATTTTCTGTGTTCCTGAAGACACTGAATTGTATTGATTGGTGCAGATTTAGACGTAAGTTTTAAAAGTTACCCTTCCAGCACCAGAACTGAACGGTAAACCAGGATATAATCTGGATTAGAAATGAATAAATGAGCATGATGACCTTTTATCACAGCGCCTCCATGAGGTCAGACACGGACAGGTGACGTGATCCTGTTGCTGATTGGCTCGACGGCTGCCTGCGTCGTGTGTGAGACGACGTGCTCATGTTTGACTTTTCCTCCAACACACACATATTTAGATCTGATCAGACACACACTCAGTGTCACATCATCAGCTCCACCTGTGTAATCTAATCTAATCTAATCTAATCTAATCTAATCCAGCTGCTGTGCCATGACGTTTCCTCTCCTGCTGCCTATAATGCTCAGCTTGTCTTGTTGTCACGGTAACAGAGGTGTTCATTCACTTCTGTGTTTGGCATTGAGCTCATAGTTAGTGCTGCACTTTACTGACAGCTGTTTCCAATATTCTGTCCCCCCTCACTGTGTACGAATGGAGAGGACAAAAAACTAGAAACCCCTCTCAGTGTAATGCAGTCCAGTAGCAGACCTCTGCAAACTACAACCTCAGTAATAATGTGTGTGTGTGTGTGTGTGTGTGTGTGTGTGTGTGTGTGTGTTGCTCTCTCTGTGACAGAAATGCGAATCGGTCTGAATGAGGAGTTCAGCATCGGGAAGTCACAGCTCAGAGGTCAGTCTGCTCCTTTTTTGCTGTTTTTTTTTGTTTGTTTGTTTGTTTACTGCTGTTCTGTTAATGTTATTTGTTAACATTATGTTATATGTTAACCCTATAAAGCCTGAACTATGAAAGAATTGGCAGAAAATTCCAATTTTTTGAAATGGAACCCTTCATTTAGTCCTATAACAAAATTAAAAAAAAAAAAAAAAAAGATTATTACATATGGTTTTTTCTGTTGTATCATATATGATATGTACTGAAGTGCCAATGGTATGGTCCAGGGTGAACAGGGGAAGTGTCCAAAGGTATACAACAGCATTTTGGTCAAGTATTGATTAAATTGAAAAGGGAATGTGGTAATTGATAACGTGGATCATTTATGATACAAATGGCCTTATAGGGTTAAGCTGTCCTTCATTTTGCCCTTGCACACACACACACACACACACACACAGTTTGCCACTAGCCACACAAGCTAATCCCTAGCCAAAAAACAGGGTTAAGTTCTGAGTCGCATTTAACCCTTTGGAAGGTGAACAGAGGGGCTTGTGGGAAAAGAAAGGAAAAGAGCTAGAAACGACCTGCAAATCAAGAAAATGACCCAAAAATTATAAAAAAAAAAAAAAAAAAAAGAGAGAAAATTAGTAGAAAATGATCAAAAACCTGGAGACAAAACCCAAAACTACATTAATAATAATAATAATAATAATCATTATTATTATTTATTTTTTTTGCTAATTTTCAGGTCATTTTCTTGTTTTCTTCTTCCTTTCTTTTTTCCTTCAGATTTTTAGGACGTTTCATTTCTGTTGGTTGTTTTTTCTTTTTGTCTCGGGCTCATTTTTGGGTCATATTCTGGTTCCTGCCAAGTGGCTCAGGCCTTCCTCCTGTTTTTAAAGGACGTCACATGACTCTGCTCAAAGGGAACAGGACGACCCGGGACTCGGCTCCGCCTGCCCCTCGGTGTGTGACGCTGTGTGTGTGTGTGTGTGTGTGTGTGTGTGTGTGTGTGTGTGTGTGTGTGTGTGTGCGCCCCCTGCAGGCTACGGCGCGGCGGTGCGGGTAGACGAGTGCAGCTTCCACCAGGCGGTGCGTCTGGACGAGTTCGACAGCCACCGGATCCTGAGAGTGTGTCCCAGCCAGGGAGAGGTGCACCTCCTGTCTGCAAGCCTCTTTAAAGGAGCATTCCAACAAAATCCCCTTTTCCCTCTCAGACGTCCCCAGCCTGAGACCAGATGTTGGACACCGTCTCCACCTCTGGACGTCCTCTGGTTCAGTTGCTATGGGCAGCATCTCCTGTTAGCTTAGCATAAAGACTGGAAGTCTATGGGAGCTGTTAGCCGCTCCATGTAGCTCAGATCCACATGGTCCTCTGTGTGAGTCAGACGCCTCAGAGCTAACCACTCCCATAGACCTCAAGTCTTTATGCTAAGCTAACAGGAGATGCTGCCCACAGGAGCTGAGCCAGAGGTGCAGACGGTGTCCAACATCTGGTCTCTGGTCTCAGTCTGGGGACGTCTGAGACAGAAAAGGAGATTTTGTTGGATTATTCCTTTAATGTGGGTTTAAGCCGTGGACTGCAGTCTGATTCCACAGAAACTGAACTGGACCATAAATCAGTATTGATTATTGATCAGTCGTCATGGTGACAGTGTTAGGAACAACATGATCAGATTTTTATTTCACAGAAGAAGAACTTTTTCATTTGGTTCAGTGGGACAAACTTCTTCTTCCTCCTCCACCTCCTCCTCCTCCTCCTCGTCCTCCTCTTCCTCCTCCTCCTCCTCCTCCTCTTCCTCCTCTTCCTCCTCTTCTTCTTCCTCCTCCTCCTCTTCCTCCTCTTCCTCCTCTTCCTCCTCTTCTTCTTCCTCCTCCTCCTCTTCCTCCTCTTCCTCCTCCTCTTCTTCCTCCTCCTCCTCCTCCTCTTCCTCCTCTTCCTCCTCTTCTTCTTCCTCCTCCTCTTCTTCCTCCTCCTCCTCCTCCTCTCTTCTTCCTCCTCCTCCTCCTCCTCCTCCTCCTCCTCCTCCTCTTCTTCCTCCTCCTCCTCCTCCTCCTCCTGCAGCAAACAGTGATGCAGTACCAGCTGAGTGATGATCTGCCGTCTGCTCCTCCCTTCCGTCTGTTCCCGACCGTGGAGAGAGACGTCGGGGGCAGGTGGGCCGCTGATGGACACACGCACACGCACACGCACACACACACACACACACACACACACACACACCATAGTGTTTTTAAAATAAAGCCCTGGTGTCTGTGCTGTTTGGGTCAGATGTTCTTCCTGACGGCTCCTGGTTCTTCTTCTTCATCATCATCATCATTATTTGTGGTGGTGTTGTTGTTGGTGTTGTTGTTGTTGTTGTTGTTGTTGTTGTTTTTGGTGGTGGTGGTTTAACTCTTAACCCTCTGAGGTCGGAGCAGATCCACTGGATTTCTGTCAGAGAGACGCAGGGAAGTGATGAGAAAATGAGCTGAACATTTTGGAAAAAACTGACCAGAACGTTTTTAAAGGACAGAAGAACTGATGTCAGGTTAAATGACTGACTGTGTGTGTGTGTGTGTGTGTGTGTGTGTGTGTGTGTGTGTGTGTGTGTGTGTGTGTCTGCAGGCTGCTGCTGTATCTGAAGCTGCGCTGTGATCTGCCACCCAAGAGGTCAGTCCTCCTCCAGGATGCAACCACCACACACACACCGCCGTGTGTGTGTGTGTGTGTGTGTGTAATACACAGAGTGTGTTATCAAACAGCTTATTACATGTGTGTGTGTGTGTGTGTGTGTGTGTGTGTGTGTGTGTGTGTGTGTGTGTGCAGCGCTGCCATCAACGTCTCTGCCACTGTTCCTGTTCCCAAAGCAGCTCTGAGGTAAGGAACATTTAACTCAAACACACACACACACACACACACACACACACATACACACATAGTCTCACACACTCACACACACACACACACACAGTCATACAAACACACACACACCCTCATACACACACACACACACACACACACACACACACTTGTCTTCATCAGGTTCCATTAAATGAATGTATTATTTCAGGTGTTCTTTCACAATAAAAGCTGAATGGAAATTGTATTTAAAAGAGTTTTTCTGACAGAGCCGCCGGCACGCTGCTTTATCAATAAAGTTTATTATTATCAATATTATCATCACTGTCTCTGTCATTGTTTCCCATGCAGCTGCTTATTTCAGGTCATATTTTATAATTCGTATACAAGTTAAATTCATAAACATCCAAATCTACAATAATAAAAAGAGGCAAGCGACTCTCAGCATGGAGCTCTGAGTGAGAGAGAGCCGCCGGGCCGCCTCCCTCGCCCGGGTCGCCTCCCTCTCCGGGCCGCCTCCCTCTCCGGGCCGCCTCCCTCGCAGGGCCGCCTCCCTCGCAGGGTCGCCTCCCTCGCCGGGTCGCCTCCCTCGCAGGGCCGCCTTCCTCGCCCGGGCGGCCTCCCTCGCAGGGCCGCCTCCCTCGCCCGGGTAGGGCCGCCTCCCTCGCCGGGTCGCCTCCCTCGCAGGGTCGCCTCCCTCGCCGGGTCGCCTCCCTCGCCGGGCCGCCTCCCTCGCAGGGCCGCCTCCCTCGCAGGGCCGCCTCCCTCGCCCGGGTAGGGCCGCCTCCCTCGCCGGGTAGCCTCCCTCGCCCGGGTAGGGCCGCCTCCCTCGCCCGGGTAGGGCCGCCTCCCTCGCCCGGGTAGGGCCGCCTCCCTCGCCGGGCCGCCTCCCTCGCAGGGCCGCCTCCCTCGCCGGGCCGCCTCCCTCACCCGGGCAGCCCGGGTAGGGTCGCCTCCCTCGCCGGGTCGCCTCTCTTGCAGGGCGGCCTCCCTCGCAGGGCCGCCTCCCTTGCCCGGGTAGCCTCCCTCGCAGGGCCGCCTCCCTCGCCCGGGTAGGGCCGCCTCCCTCACCCGGGCATCCCGGGTAGGGTCGCCTCCCTCGCAGGGCCGCCTTCCTCGCCCGGGCGGCCTCCCTCGCAGGGCCGCCTTCCTCGCCCGGGCGGCCTCCCTCGCAGGGCCGCCTCCCTCGCCGGGCCGCCTCCCTTGCCCGGGTCGGGTCGCCGCCCGGGTCGGGTCGCCTCCCTCGCCGGGTCGCCTCCCTCGCCGGGTCGCCTCCCTCGCCGGGTCGCCTCCCTCGCCGGGTCGCCTCCCTTGCCCGGGTAGGGTCGCCTCCCTTGCCCGGGTAGGGTCGCCTCCCTCGCCGGGTCGCCTCCCTCGCCCGGGCGGCCTCCCTCGCAGGGCCGCCTCCCTCGCCCGGGCGGCCTCCCTCGCCCGGGCGGCCTCCCTCGCCGGGTCGCCTCCCTCGCCGGGCCGCCTCCCTCGCCCGGGCCGCCTCCCTCGCCGGGCCGCCTCCCTCGCCCGGGTAGGGCCGCCTCCCTCGCCAGGCCGCCTCCCTCGCCAGGCCGCCTCCCTCGCAGGGCCGCCTCCCTCGCCCGGGTAGGGCCGCCTCCCTCGCAGGGCCGCCTCCCTCGCCCGCGTAGGGCCGCCTTCCTCGCCCGGGCGGCCTTCCTCGCCCGGGCGGCCTTCCTCGCCCGGGCGGCCTTCCTCGCCCGGGCGGCCTTCCTCGCCCGGGCGGCCTCCCTCGCAGGGCCGCCTCCCTCGCCCGGGCGGCCTCCCTTGCCCGGGTCGGGTCGCCGCCCGGGTCGGGTCGCCTCCCTCGCCGGGTCGCCTCCCTCGCCGGGCCGCCTCCCTTGCCCGGGTAGGGTCGCCTCCCTTGCCCGGGTAGGGTCGCCTCCCTCGCCGGGCGGCCTCCCTCGCAGGGCCGCCTCCCTCGCCCGGGCGGCCTCCCTCGCCGGGTCGCCTCCCTCGCCGGGCCGCCTCCCTCGCCCGGGTAGGGCCGCCTTCCTCGCCAGGCCGCCTCCCTCGCCAGGCCGCCTCCCTCGCCCGGGTAGGGCCGCCTCCCTCGCCCGCGTAGGGCCGCCTCCCTCGCCCGCGTAGGGCCGCCTCCCTCGCCCGCGTAGGGCCGCCTCCCTCGCAGGGCCATCTCCCTCGCCCGGGTAGGGCCGCCTCCCTCGCCGGGCCGCCTCCCTCGCCGTGTCGCCTCCCTCGCCGGGCCACCTCCCTTGCAGGGCTGCCTCCCTCACCCGGGTCGCCTCCCTCGCAGGGCCGCCTTCCTCGCCCGGGCGGCCTCCCTCGCAGGGCCGCCTCCCTCGCCCGGGTAGGGCATCCTCCCTCGCCAGGCCGCCTCCCTCGCACGGCCGCCTCCCTCGCCCGCGTAGGGCCGCCTCCCTCGCCCGCGTAGGGCCGCCTCCCTCGCCCGCGTAGGGCCGCCTCCCTCGCAGGGCCGCCTCCCTCGCAGGGCCGCCTCCCTCGCAGGGCCATCTCCCTCGCCCGGGTAGGGCCGCCTCCCTCGCCGGGCCGCCTCCCTCGCCGTGTCGCCTCCCTCGCCGGGCCGCCTCCCTTGCAGGGCTGCCTCCCTCACCCGGGTCGCCTCCCTCGCAGGGCCGCCTTCCTCGCCCGGGCGGCCTCCCTCGCAGGGCCGCCTCCCTCGCCCGGGTAGGGTCGCCTCCCTCGCAGGGCCGCCTCCCTCGCCCGCGTAGGGCCGCCTCCCTCGCAGGGCCGCCTCCCTCGCAGGGCCATCTCCCTCGCCCGGGTAGGGCCGCCTCCCTCGCCGGGCCGCCTCCCTCGCCGTGTCGCCTCCCTCGCCGGGCCGCCTCCCTTGCAGGGCTGCCTCCCTCACCCGGGTCGCCTCCCTCGCAGGGCCGCCTTCCTCGCCCGGGCGGCCTCCCTCGCAGGGCCGCCTCCCTCGCCCGGGCGGCCTCCCTCGCCGGGCCGCCTCCCTCGCCGGGCCGCCTCCCTCGCCGGGCCGCCTCCCTTGCCCGGGTAGGGTCGCCTCCCTCGCCGGGTCGCCTCCCTCGCAGGGCCGCCTCCCTCGCAGGGCCGCCTCCCTCGCCCGGGTCGCCTCCCTCGCAGGGCCGCCTTCCTCGCCCGGGCAGCCTCCCTCGCAGGGCCGCCTCCCTCGCCCGGGCAGCCTCCCTTGCCCGGGCAGCCTCCCTCGCCCGGGCAGGGTCCTGCTGCGAGTCAAAGCTCAGCTCACAGCCAGATCAGCGTGAATCCACGCCCGTGTCTCTTTCCCAGCGTCACACACACACACGCTTTTATATTTACCAGCAAATGAAATACTTTGTGTGTGTGTGTGTGTGTGTGTGTGTGTGTGTGTGTGTGTGTGTGTGTGTGTCAGTCTGTGTCAGGAGCTCAGCAGCCCTGATCAGAGCGCTGAGCTGCAGCCTCACAGCCGAGCCGTCGTCTGGCAGATCCCTCGCTTCCCCGGAGGAACGCAGCTGTCTGCCCTCTTCAAGGTCTCACACACACACACACATACACACACACACACACACACACGCTGTCTTTGTCTCACCTGTATCTTCTACCAGTGCACCAGGGGCCTCACGGGGGCCAACCTGGAGTCCTTTAACCCTCAAAACCCTGAATAGACTGATTTCTTTCAAAGTCCTGCAGGGAACAAGACAGAGAGCAGCTTAACAAGAAACAACCCAAAATTAACAAGAAAAAAATAGTACAAAAAAAATTATCTGAAAATTAAGAAAAGAAAAATATACAAATAATGATAGAACAAGAAAACAAAACAAGAAAGAAAAGTTTTAAAAAAAAGTAGAAATACACATAAAAAAAATGACCTGAAAATTAGCACACTGACAAAAGAAAAGGAAAAAAATCAAAGAAGGATTTTTTTTTTCATGAAACGTAACTTTAAATACACAATTATAATAATTAGAGATGTAGTTTTCTGGACATTTTTTCCTGATAATTTTCCAATACTTCTCTCTCTTTTCATTCCATTTTCAACTTTTAACTTTTTCTTGTTAATTTCCGTGTCGTTTCTGAGTTACTGGAAGAAATCCAGTCAGTCTGCTGGGTTCTGACTGTGTGTGTGTGTGTGTGTGTGTGTGTGTGTGTGTGTGTGTGTGCATGCAGCTGGAGGTCCCCGGCCTCAGCTCGGCCTCCATGTTGGAGGTGGGTCCGGTGGGCCTGAGCTTCGAGCTGCCCAAGGTGACGGCCACGGGGCTGCAGATCCGCTTCCTGCGCCTGTCGCCCGTCCAGCCGGGGGCGTCGCAGCGCTGGGTCCGCTACGTCACACACTCCGACTCCTACACCATCCGGATCTGAGCGCCCGCCGCCGCCGCCGCCGCATCCTGACTCGCTCAGTTTCCCAGACGCTGGACAAACCAAGCCAAACCACATTAAACCAGATCAAACCAGATCAAACCAGATCAAACCAGACCTCCAGTGGAAACATGGAGACGCTCAAACGGCTTCAAAGGAAATGGACCTTTACTTTCTTGATTTGTTGATTTGATGTATTTCCTCTTCAAACAGGAAGTTTGGGCGGGGCTTGGTGCAGGGGAGGGTTTGGATACCCAGCCTGAGTCTGTCAGGTCCCGACAGGTCCATACAGGTCCTGACAGGTCCTGACAGGTCCTGACAGGTCCCGTCAAAAATTTAGAGGTGAAGTTGAGGTTCGGGTCTGGTTTGGAAATGTTGGACCTGCTGTCAAACTTTTATTCTGAAGGGACAGGTGGATGAGAGAGGATGTTTACAGATTTGTGAAGGTTTTATTTACTGGTTTATTACTGGAAATTTAAATTTCCAGCCTCTGGAGCAGAATGATGAGGATGATGATGATGATGATGATGATGATGATGATGATGTTGCTCTGACTGAGAGTCTGATTTTTTTCCTCCATTTCTGGAAACTTTTTTCCATCTAAACCAGCTGGAAACATGAAACCACCCGCACATGATACGGAATAAACCAGTGTCATCTGCTCTCCCAGCGCACACACACACACACACACACACACACACACACACTGATATGATGGTGGACTGATGTGTGTTGTGTAAATAAATGTCATTTCTTATTTCTTACTTCATCTGTGCTGCAGTTTTATGTCCTGTCAGAGAGCACACACACACACACACACACACACACACCATGTGGGGAAAAAACATTAAACAAGTTGTTATGTTCTGTGGTTTTCAAAGTGGGGTCTGGGGACCTCCAGGAGTCCTCAGCAAAATGAGGAATAGATCATTTTACATTAATATATTTCATTTTAACCATTAACATACATTTTTACTGTCATCCAAAAAAGCAAATTTTTGCTTATTTTCTGGCCGTTTTTAAAATTTTACCTCCAATAATGTTTTGCAGATTTCTGAAATTAAAGTCATAAATATATGAGGAAAAAAACTGAATATTCTCTGAGATTAAAGAGGTTTATTACAAGAAAAAAAAAACTCACAAATATATGAGAAAAAACTGAAAGAGTTTTCCTATAACATAAATATAATAAAGTGATACTAATTATACATGTAATTTTCTGGACATTTTTCAAATACTTTTTTTTCATTTTTTTTCTTGTTAATTTTATGGTAATTTTCTTGGAACGTTTTACTAATTTCCTGCCAATTTTCGGGTCGTTTCCTGTCAAGTTGCTCATTTAGTGCCGTCACAAAAAATAAATAAATAAATAAATAAAATTAAAGCTGCAAGCAGCGTTGGACGGGCCCTCGCCCCCCGTGCACGTCGGGGACGGCGGGCGTGTCGAAGCGTAGACAATTCGTTAGTTTGTGCCAGTTTTAAGGGTATGTTTCGGTGCTTTTATTTTGAAAGAGTTTTGGGCTTTTATTTTGAAAGGCTGCGGAAGTCCTAGTGTGTGACCGACAGGACTACTGGCAGCTTCTGCATGATCACACCAAAATGCAGGCACACACACTCACTCACTCACTCACTCACTCACTCACTCACTCACACACACACACACACACACACACACACACACACACACACACACACACACACACACACACACACACACGACGCCAACAAAAACCCACTGGTAGTACATTCGCTGCTGGTGGCCCTCTGGCCACTAGCAGCGCCCCTCCAGCAGATGGCGCCCTTAGCATGTCCTAGTGTGTGACTGACTTGAGTAGTGGCAGCTGCTGCATGATCACACCAAAAAGCAGGCAGACAGAGAAATCCTCATTCAATCCAGTGGAGAAATCCATAAAACCCAGCCCTGTTTGAGGCGTCACAGCTCGGTCACCGTTTGAGTTACAGACTTGATTCGAAGTTTAAACGAGTCACGAGACTCGGATCTATAAATCTCCCATTTACATGATTTTGCTATCTTTTACCGTTTTTGAGTTATGGCAGTTTTAGTTTGAGAGTGTTTTCTGCTCCCTCTGAGCTCTTACAATGGGTGTGTATTGCGCATTCCTGAGGCAGCTAGAGTGAGTCACATGTCCAGGCAGAGTGCAGAGCAGAGCACACCAGAGTCAAAAATGTTTGAAAACTCTTCACAGCTCCCACAAACTTGGTCCAATCCACATCAAAACTACATATTTTTGTAGGAATTTTTGTCCTCTTTCCATCTGCATAGTTTTCAAAGCTGTCAGACTTTTACTTTAGACTCCAGGGGCTTAATTAGTGCCAAGTGTCAGCCTCTCCACACCAAACTCCATGGGAAAAAACGAGGTTTTGGCTCTGGCCACTCCGACTTTGAGGGCTTATAAAATCCAAAGTAATCGAGTAATGACGAAATCCTTCAGAACTTTTGTTCAGCACTGTGTCCTCTGTCATCTGAGATTTACGGCCTGGGAGGAGATAGATTTTGTTCAAAGCGGAATTTTGGGCGAGAACGTGAACATTCCAACGCAAATTGCGGACTTCCTGTTGGTTTTAGGTCGGGGGTGTCAGCGCGTGATTTGTAGGGCTTGATGAGACCTACATTTCGGCGTTGGTTTGGTGTTTCTATCACATTCCTGTGGGCCACAGCGGCTGCCTTTGTGTGCCTAGGTGGCGCTACCGAGGCCATTTTTGCACCTTGGGGGTCTGTTTGTCCATTTTATCAAATTTTTCGCCAGATCTGGCCTGCGTGCCGAATTTGGTGAGTTTTGGAGCATGTTTAGGGGGTCAAATTAAGGGTTATTTAGACGTAATAATAATAAAAAGAAAAAAAAAAAAAACACTACAATAACAATAGGGCTTTGCGCTGTTCAGCGCTCGGGCCCTAATAATAAAATATAAACAAACAGTGAGACATAAATCAAAGTATGGAGAGGCATGGCAGCAGCACAACAGGCCAGCAGAGTGAGGTGACCTCAGACAGCAGCAGCACACCTGTCAGGTCTGTTCGAGATCTACAGATTCGAGAGAGATTTTTCTGATTTTCATTACTCTTGTCGGGTATCCAGAGGTGTTTTTTTTTTCTTGTTTTCTTATATTCTTTGTATTGATCCACTTTATTTATTATGTTACTTGTGTTTGGCTTTTTTTTTTCTAAAGATACATGTTTATGTCTTATGTCGCTGTAACACAGGAATTTACCAGTTTGGGCTCAATAAATAACATCGGAGTTTGTCCATGACCTCTGCAAGGAGGAATGCACACACACACACACACACACACACACATACACAGATAGATAGATAGATAGATAGATAGATAGATAGATAGATAGATAGATAGATAGATAGATAGATAGATAGATAGAGAGCACAGAAGGCGCATGGGGGTTTGAGGTGCGGGCTCCGGCAGAGGAAGTGGACGGAGATGTGACGCTGTTTTCCTGCAGTGAGCCGCAGACGTGACCGACTGTCCGCTCTGTCACTTAAATGCGTCATTCTTCTTCTTCTTCTGCTTCTCCTTCTTCTCCTTCTTGCGGTGAATCATCTGTCCTTTTAACGTTTGATGTCTCGGAGCGTCTTGCTGTCATGCCGGAGGCTCCTTGTTGTTGCGCAACGTGATTCTTGCTGCTGCACAACAACAGCGACCGACCGACCGACCGACCGACCGACCGACCGACTGACTGACTGTTGACTGACTGACTGATTAACTGACGGACCGACTGCCTTTGCGGAAGCCGAGCAGCCGAGGCGGCGCTAAGTGAAATTAGCATACTGAGCATTTAGCGGCGCACCGATGTGGATGGACGGATGATCGGCGCGGTTTGAGGACTGGAGATTATCCGCAGAGACAGCCGAGTCCGGCCTCATTTTGTCGGGATCCTTCTGCCGTCCGCCTGCCGAGGAGATGGGGGACAAGGCGGGCACCAGGTAGGACGGCTAGGCTAACCGCTAGTTAGCATCCGGGCTCACGCACTTTGCTAATGCTAGCCGAGCCGCGGGCTGCGGGCTCGCCGGGACATGAACGCCGTTTCTGCGCCGACCAAACGGCGGAGAGGTGGCGGCTCTGCAAGGCGAGCCCCAGCCCGGACACACACCCGGCCGCTGTCGGCTCCTCGGAGCCCGACGACCCGGTCCGTGGAGGCTCGGTTAGCCCCGCAGGGTGGGGTTGGTGCCGCTGGTCTCGTGAGAGGAGCGGCACCAAACTTCACCCCAGAAACCCGCCGGTGCTCCGCCGCCTCGCCGGGCGGTGAACATGCAAACCTGCGGGGACGGACGCCGACATTTCACGAATCGCAGGCAAATTCCTCTTAATTCTGCGCCCACGACATGCCCCCAAACCAACCACCGCTTTAATAAAATGTCAGTTTGAAACAGATGGATGAGCGGCTCCTAGCGCGGCTCTCTCGCATCCAAACACAGCCGCGGGTGGGCGGCAGCGGACGACCATCAGTGTGCAAAAGTCTAATTTTTGCTGAAATAAAGCGGCCTGTGCTGAATCACCTGCACGCCGATTCTACCAGGAGACTCTAACGTTAGCCATTTGAAAGCGGTTTGGGGTTTTTTCCGCCTCTGCTGTGAAGCAAAACAACATTTAACCCGCAGCTTCAGCCATTTAAACGGAGTCCGGCCCGGTGGACTTGGAGCTCCGGGTGGATTAGTTAGCCACTGATAATACAGGCTAATTTGGCTATCCGGCTAGCGCAAGCTCACCCTGGTTAGCTTTTTAAAGTATTGATGTGTAGATGATGATAACGACAACAACAACAACAGTAATGATAATAATAACTATGGGGAGGAATCTGGAAAGTGGCAGATGAGAATAAATGGATGCAGTTAGCGTTTGGTTTGATTATCTGAATGAAAATCAGCAGCGTTTCTCGGCTTGTTGCCTGACAGGTTTGTTTTTCAGTGTTAACGCAGTGCAGCACGGAGCCATGTTTCAATACATCACTGCATTAAAAAGCATGATCAGGTGTGTTCGGCCCAGTTGGACCGGCTCTCCGTCCCGCTGCAGTGTGTGTGTGTGTGTGTGTGTGTGTGTGTGTGTGTGTGTGTGTGTGTGTGTGTGCTCGGCACCGGAGGCCTCGCCGTGTCTCCTCACGGTTTAAAGTGTCACGGTTTCTGCTTGTTCTTTCTCCTATTCTGACATGTTTACACTGTTTTCCTGTTCTGTTCATTATAATTGCGGTTTCAGTCGACTGTGTCCTGCGGAGCTGCCACGATTAGCCGAATAATCAATCAGCGGCCAGCTATTAGCCAGCTATTGTCATGATCGATTAACTGTTTTGAGTCACTTTGGAGAGGAACATTTCATGATTCCAGCTCTTCCGATGTGAATATCTGGCTGGTGTTTTGAGTCTCTGTGACAGTAACCCTGAAATAACATGAAGGAGCATCTTATCTTAAACAAACAAACAAACAAACAAAACAAACAAAAAGACAGTCAGGGGGTTGTAAAGCTCAATCTGATTTTTAATGAATTATCTGGATATTTTATGTTAAGGTATCTGTAATCGGCTTCAAAGCAGATACCTTTGAGGCTGCACACATTTATGCTCCTATCTTTCCTATATTTAGTTATGTATTAATTGATTATTGATTCTATGTATGCGTATAAGTTCAATTGTATATTGTATAAAATCTTTTGCATAAGGCTGAACCCAGTCTGACAGGGTCTGCCACATGGGAGCTATACTTATGAGTATACATTTTATAATCATAAATGGATCCCCAACTATTGTGATAAATGGTTAATGGCCTTGAGTCACACAAATTTCCAAATTGTGGGATTCCAGCTGCTCACATGTGAATGTTTTCCCTCTGGGACAGTGGACTAATTCTCTGTGGGTTGTGGACAAAGCAAGATGTTTAAGCACATCGCCTTGGGCTGTTGGAAACTTTGATCAGCATTTTCTGACAGTTTATGGACAAAACAACTAATTGATTAATTGATTAGATAATAAATGGATTCAATGATCCAGAGTGATGCTGAAATGTGTCGGGACGCAGTGAGATCAGTCAGAAACACTGCCACAAACACAAAGTCAAACCAAATACTAATTTACACACAAAAGCAGAATGTTTGAAAAGCAGTTCACACAGAGCTGAAGAGATTATTTCAGAATTTTACATTGGTTTTACTCTCGGCGTGGTTGTGATGTCATCCCGCCCCTTCGCTCGGTTTGCAGCTGTCCCCTGGTGAAAGGTGTTGCTAGGGTGTTCGGGGTGGTTGCCAGGGCATTGCTAGCAGGTTGCTATGGTGTCTGGGGGTTGTTGCTATGTGGTTACTAGGGGGTTGCTGTGGTGTTTTGGGTGGTTGCTGGGATGTCTTGAGATGCACCAACTCATTTGTAATGGGCCAAAAATCTCGTTTTAACTGGAATTCTGAAAAATGGGTAAGTGGACACGCTCAGAAAAGTAGCAGCACACTTCCCACAGCTGGGCAGCACGATTTTCATGGTTGGTGTATGGAGATAACGCCAAAACTATGGGCAGAGTTATGCACAAAATTAGATGAAGTAATAATCATACAAGAGAATAAGATGGTTGCCAAAGGCAAGCACATAAAAACACTGGGCATTTTTTCCTAGTTTGACCACTTTCCTATAAATTTCTCTGTCTCTCTCTTTATTTGTTAGCTTTCCAAGGTATTTTCTTGTAACTTCTTGTAGTAATTTCTTGTTAATTTGGGGGTCATTTCTTGCATATTTGTTCACCTGAACTTGAACTTTTGATGACTTGGGGCCGATTGAAGGAGCCAACAGTGGATTGAGAGCTGCTCGAGAGAAAAAAAATCAGAGCACAAATAATTCCAAAACAAATCTTTTCTCTAGCGGCCTATTCTAGGCGAAAAGCCTCAACCACGAATCATGTGAGGAATGTCTGTTGTTTTCTGGAAGAGGAGAAAATCCCGTTTGTGTTTGTTTGAATGATAAAGGACCACAGGCTGTCGATCATGAGGCTGAAACAGATTTGGGAAAAGTTGAGGCTGGAGCCCAGCTGCTCGCTGCTCGCCTGTCAGCTGATGGCTGTCAGAATGTGGCTGTATGTTAAAGTGCTGGTGCAGCGCCTCCTGCAGGTCAGACTGGTCGCTGTACCCACCCTGCCGCCAGATTTAATCACAAGAAGCCTGACGTCCCTCCAGCATCGGTGGTCTGATCTATATACCATTTCAATCACAAATGTAGTTTGCTTATTGTTGTTATTATTATTATTATTGTTATTATTTGTCACTAAAGTTCCCGTAATGTTTTTGCTAATTTGCTGTTCACCTTCTCTGATGTTGTTGGAAGAAATCCAGTGGGTTGTTTCAGTTTTTACGAGGTTTACCACAGAGCTTTGGGCCATACTGCAGCATCAGGCTTCCTTTGACACGTAAAATAATAACAGCAGTCGCCTTTTCCCCGTCGCTCTCCCTGCACGCCGTCGCTCCTGCTGACAGCTCCGTGTTTCTGTCTCTCTGTCAAGATCCAATGAACAGAGAAATGAAACGTGGCCCCGCCCCCTCACCGCCGTCCCGCCCCGTCACCAGCATTTAAACTGCAGCGAAATCAAGCTGCTGCTCATTCAGCTGAGGGCCACCTGGAGGGCCCCGGACCCCACTTTGAAAACCCCTGAGCTAAACAACAACTGTCCGAGGTTATTCTAGTTCATTAAAGCTAAACTAAAAGCTAAAACTGGATGTGTAGAAGTGATGTTGTGTTGTTACAAACTAAACTAACTGGGACGTGGACATGACTGGGAGTCTCTGCTTCACAAAGTGAAGAGCTAATCTGACAAACAGCAGCCAGATTAGAATAAAACAGCTGACTCAACTGGGACCAGAGAACCCAGTCTGGGGACTGAACTGGACTGGAGACTAAAATAGAAAATAAAATCTGATGACAGATCCATGCAGAGTGCAGTGGCTGGCGTTGGGTTTTGAGCGGGAGCGAGGAGGGCGGCGGGGCCGAGGGCCGGCTCGCCGCCGAGCTGCGGCTGCAGACTTTGCATGTTAAATCAGATGTAAAGGCGGCGCGGCTGCTATCTGATGTGCGATGAAAGGCTCCTCACAGGAGCCTGGCCCCGCCCCCCTCCCCCTCGCCACCCACAGACAACATGGCGTCAGCAGCGGCGTGACAGATGCACTCTGGGTAGTGTGTTGGCCTGTGACCCGCTGACCCAGCACTGAACCCTCTCAACTAAATGAGCCCTCCAAAAAACATTTAGTTGGCCTGTGGATGTGCTTCACTGGTAAGTGGAGTCTCCTTTTGAAAAGGAAATGAAAAAATACAAATAATACTAATGATAAAAAAGCCAAACCTCCTAACCTTAACAATAAAAAAAAGAAAAAGAAAGAAAAAGAAAAAGGGGTTCAAACTAAATAAAAGGGCAGTAGCAAAAAAAGTAAATTGCATCTTCAAAGTATTATAGGAAAGTAGTTAGTCCCAAAATAAAAACAGAAGCTAATCCTCATGAAATAAAACAATAGAAAGAAAAACAGTGGGGAAAAATAAAAGGGCAGTAGAAAAAAAAATCATCTTCATTGGTCAAAGTAGTAGTTTTTTTTTTTTTTTTTTTTTGAACGGCGGGGCCTCCATTCAAAAGTGATCTGATTGGATGAAATCTGAAAACTGGGTTTTTCAAAGCAGATGATCAGAGTTAGTGATCAGTTGTTTGGCTGTTGTTTGGTTGCTGGCTGTTGCTGGCTGTTGCTGGCTGTTTGTGGCTGTTTCTGGCTGTTGCTGGCTGTTGCTGGCTGTTTGTGGCAGGCCGTGGCTCAGGCGTGTCTCGGGGCCCCTCTGTCTCTGGGCCCCTCTGTCTCGGGGCCCCTCTGTCTCTGGGTCCCTCTGTCTCGGGGTCCCTCTGTCTCGGGGTCCCTCTGTCTCGGGGCCCCTCTGTCTCGGGGCCCCTCTGTCTCGGGGTCCCTCTGTCTCGGGTCCCTCTGTCTCGGGCCCCTCTGTCTCGGGGCCCCTCTGTCTCGGGGTCCCTCTGTCTCGGGGCCCCTCTGTCTCGGGGCCCCTCTGTCAGGGTCTCAGGTGTTCTAGATGCTTCTTGCTGCTCTCAGGTGGTTCTGGGTGTGTCCTTGTTGGAGGCGTCATGTCTCATGCAGACGGCGTGTGTGTGTGTGTGTGTGTGTGTGTGTGTGTGTGTGTGTGAGATCCTGTGGGACTGTCCCGGGGCAGCTGGGAAATCAGTGGGTGCCTCGGGACGCCCCGGGAACATGTTTACCCGCCGAGTGTTTTCTGTTAATCCCTAATCCCTGAGGTCGGCTCTGAGGCCATGTGACGTCACGCTGGAAAAACACAAACACCAACTCTACTGTTGTCGCACACACACACACACACACACACACACACACACACACACACACACACCATCCATCCGTTATTCATCCTTTTATATCTTTATCCAGTTAAAACACCAAACATTCAAGGGTTAGCTGATCCAGATTATATCCTGGTTTACAATTTAATCCTGTTGCAGCAAATTTAGAACTGGTTTCAGACGAAGAGGGATTACGTTTAAACCTCAAGCTCAAACTCAGTCTTCAGATTACAATTTAATCCTGTTGCAGCAAAACTACACAGTCCAGTTTAAACTGCGATCAGCTGTGAGGTTGAACTGGTCTTTGTTTTTTTTTTCCAAAGTAACTATTTTGTAGCACAGTTGGTATAAAATTTTTATGTAATTTAATTAAATAATTAAATTACATAAACAAACCAAACCAGTTCAGGTCAGTGGAAGCTGCTGATGGACGTTTTTTTTTTTTTTCCCTATAAATTTGCAACTTTGTCATCTCAGAATTTTCATTTTTCATTTTTTTTGTTATAAATTTACAGCTTTAATCTCAGTTTTTTTTTTTTTTTTTTTTTTTTTTTTTTTTTTTTTTTAATAAATTTGTGAGTTTTGTTTCTCCTGAGTCTTGAGTATCCAGATGTGGCTGAAGACCCAGCAGCAGCTGCTCTCTGCCACACGTTATTATTAGATTTCCTGTCATTTTTCAGAAGAAGAAGAAGTGTCTGACCTCTGCTTCACAAACCAGAAGTGGTGTGTGCCACTTCCTGTTTGTTTACTGTGGAGGAAGTGCTTTGTTTTTTTTTTTTTGTTTTTTTGGGGGGGTGGGGGGGTTAATGTGAAACCGCTCCTCAGACATGACTTCCTGTCCCGTGTCCACGCTGCGGCGGCGGCGTGCAGCTCAGACCCAGCAGGCTGGCAGCTTCAGCTCCTGCAGAAACTGACCAGGTGTCCCGGCTTGGAAACACCTGGAAAACTCCAAACCTGTCCTGTCCTGGGGTCGCACGTACGGAAACCCAGACGGGTCAAAAACACACAAAACCGACCCGTGTCACCCTGATTGGCCTTAAATGCATCATTTGAACAAGTGGAAATCCAGGCTTGTTGTGTGTTTGTACAGAGCACATTTTCTGTTTTCAGTCAGTCTAAACTAATTCCCTGGTGATTTTTGGCTCCGTCTCCAGCAACGTTAACTGTAAGGCTTTTTTTAAACCTTTAAACATATTTTAATCATTACAAATTAAGTTTTCTTGTATTTTTTATTACAGGAAATTGATTTTATGTGTAATAGTTATTTTATCACAAATTCAACAGTCATTGTTTTGTTAAAAAAAGATTAAAAACAGTCTTCAAAGTTTGACGCAACAGAATTTAATAGTAAACAAGGATATAATCTGGATTAGAACCTAATCCACACCTAATTCTGCAATCATGTTTTACATACGTTCTAATAAATGTAAATTTGGAATGTGATGTTTATTTCCTTCATTTTCATTGCAGTGCAGAAATTAGAAGACATATTTTAATGAGTATAAAAATAAAAGCACACCCAGGTGAAATGTGGGCGTGGCTTCAGGAGGCGCCTCGTGTTCCCCGTCGCCGCCGAGTGAGAAAACTGCTGAGTGCTTGAACAGGCCCTTGAAAATCCCGGAAAATTATTTAAAATTATGTTTAAAACCCTGTGGTGTCGTGTGTGTGTGAGTGTGTGAGTGTGTGAGTGTGTGTGTGTGTGTGTGTGTGTGTGTGTGTGTGTGTGTGTGTGTTAAAAATGTTTCTTATGTCTTGGAAAGTGGAGCTTTTTTTTTTTTAACAATTTGTTTTGGTAATTTTGTTGTGTTTTTATGTAAATTTTCTCGTATCTTTACTTTAAATGTAAAATTATTAAACTCTTTCTGGGATTTTTGATAATATTTTTCTGTTTTTTTTCCCCCTCAACGTTTTTGGCTAATTTTCTGTTTATTTTATTCTCTTTTATTAAACAAATATTCTGGTCTTTTTTTTACAGTTATTGGTGCTAAGTTAGTTTGTTATTGGAGGGGTTACATTTTTTCCTTTTGTGACAGTTTTGTGGTATTTTTCTTGTAAAATAATTCTGAATATTTCAAACATGTTGGAGAGAAGTCTGCAGGTTTCTTGGATGACACTTTTAGATTTTAGACAGCAGTCAGACTAAATTACAGTGATTATTTATTTAAAGGTCACATTTTCTCAGAAGACGTGTGCGTGCGGAGCTGCGGCTGCTTTGCTGAAACAGATTAGATCACAGATTAGGATTATTTCAACCAACAAACTGACTCGTTTTTTTTTTTTTGTTGTTGTTTGTTTTCTCTCCCCTCCCTCCTCTTCCTCTTCCTTTTCCTCTCTTTCAAACTTTCAGAGTTTTCAAGAAATCAAGCCCCAACTGCAAGGTGAGCGGGCTGTCCTGCCACACACACACACACACACACACACACACACACACACACACAGCATTTGTTCCTGTCTAAACAGCAGGTAAAAAGAGAGAATAAATAACTTGATGTACATTTTGCAGCCTGGGCTGTTTATCTCAGGCTTCATGAGTTTACTGCAGTTCAGTGTGTGTCAGCTGGGAGGAGGAGGAGGAGGAGGAGGAGGAGTGGGGTTGGTGATGGTAGGTGAGGTGGCGGGCGGCTTAACCAGGTGTGTGTGTGTGTGTGTGTGTGTGTGCCTGCAGGTGACAGTTTACCTGGGAAAGAGAGACTTTGTGGATCACCTGGACCAGGTGGACCCAGTGGGTGAGTCAGCGCTCGTCCAGAAAGTGTTTTACAGCTGCTGCACAATACAGAGCTGGGGGGGGGGGGGGTACACCGAGAGGAAAAAAGAAAGGGATCTATTCTGAGATCAACGTGGTAAATTTATGAGGAAAAAAACTCACAAATTTACAAGAAAAAACATTCAAATTCTGAGATTAAAGTCGGAAATTTACAAGAAAAAACTTGGATGTTCTTTGAGATTAAACTTTTACATTTATGAGGAAAAAACTCAAATTCTGAGATTATAAATTCACAGATTTACAAGAAAACAAACTCCAATATTCTTTGAGATTAAAGTGATAAATTTGCAAGAGAAAAAATTCTGGGGATACTCCGAGGAATTTAAGACATAAAGGAGGTTTAGTGTGTTTATGTTGTTAAAACACTCCTCTCTCTCTCTCTCTCTGTGTGTGTGTGTGTGTGTGTGTGTGTGTGTGTGTTCTTCCTGTGGGCAGACGGTGTGATCCTGGTCGACCCCGAGTACCTGAAGGACAGGAAAGGTAGGCCCTGAAACATCACAGCACACCTCACACTGTGCCGCTCCTCCTCCAAAACTGTGAGTCCGCCTGCAGGGGGCGCTGCAGAGGCTGAGCAGAGTGTTGGCTCCGCCTGCAGGGGGCGCTGCAGAGGCTGAGCAGAGTGTTGGCTCCTCCTGCAGGGGGCGCTGCAGAGGCTGAGCAGAGTGTTGGCTCCTCCTGCAGGGGGCGCTGCAGAGGCTGAGCAGAGTGTTGGCTCCTCCTGCAGGGGGCGCTGCAGAGGCTGAGCTGAGGCCCGTCTCCCTGCAGCGCGTGGCCGGGAGATGGGCCTCGTTCGCCGCAGCACCGCGGTGGAGAGACGGCTGTTTTCCACAGTTAGACGAGCAAAGCTGTGAAGTCCCTGCATGTTGAGGACGGGTCGACCTGAAGGAGCACAAGGTCCTCAGGCTTAAACCTGTCTGTCTGTCTGTCTCCTGTCTGTCTGTCTCCTGTCTGTCCTCCTCCTCCTCTCCCGCAGTCTTCGTCACTCTGACCTGCGCCTTCCGTTATGGCCGTGAGGACCTGGACGTCCTGGGTCTGTCCTTCCGGAAGGATCTCTACATCTCCACCTTCCAGGTAGCTTCAAATCTACTAATATGACAAACAGGTGCTCAGCATAATGCTGTACAAAGGAACAGGGCAACCAATTACAATAAATAATGAAGTCAAATAAAAGTTCTAATAAAAAACAGTATTTAATCTAGAATAGAATCTATTAATATGAAATCAGTACAGAGAGAAATGCAGCACAAGTTATTCCTTTTTAAGTATTAAAGCATTAGCGGCGTTAGCGTTCCTCATTTAGAACAAATGGTCCTCCTCTGGCCAATCAGCAGCCAGACACACATCTGCCTCCACATCTGCTCAGAGTTACACCACTGGCTTTGGAGACCTTTCATTTCAATATGTAGAATGTCATTCAAATCATATTAAAATAATATTAAGAATATTATGCAAAGTGCCTCCTGTGTTTTGTCAGGAGCTTCTCAAAGTTCACGAAGGAGACTTTGTGGCCTGAAGCCCCTCCCACCTGAGATCAGCCGCCACTTCCAGGCCACTCCCACATGAACTTAGGCCCCTCCTCCAAGCCCCTCCCACCCAGAATCCAGAACCACTCCCACGTTTCTTCCATGACCTCTTTCAGATTCATGCGTTTCCATTTGAACTTTTCACTTTCCACCGTCCGCTTACCGTCTTGGATCATCCGTTTCTTTTCTTTTTTTATTCCTTTTGCCAGGGGAAAGTATTCATCCCCTCATTGTTTCTTTACATTTTCCATTTCCATCACTTTTAATTTGTTTGAGTGTAAAATGTCCTCACGTGGCCTGTGGCATTTCTGAGCTTGGACTGTTGCTGGACATGCCCTGGTGTCAGTGTCAGTGCTGTCACTTTAATGACAGAAACGCTGCAGTTCCCTTCAGAGCAGGCAGGTGGCGCTCACTGCCGCTGCGTCTTTTCTGTGAGGATCGCTAACGATGCTAACGGGGGCTAACGGGGCGCTGTTTGGAAACTGGAGGGTCAATCTGGAAAACTTTGCCTCCATCAAGGCTGGAGACTGTCCTGCTGACGTGTGTGTGTGTGTGTGTGTGTGTGTGTGTGTGTGTGTGTGTGTGTGTGTGTGTGTGTGTGTGTGTGTGTGTGTGTGTGTGTGTGTGTGTGTGTGTGTGTGTGTGTGTGTGTGTGTGTGTGTGTGTGTGTGTGCGCTGTTGCAGGCTTTCCCTCCGGTGCCTGAGGAGCGGAAACCCAACAGCCGTCTGCAGGAGCGGCTGCTGAAGAAACTGGGCCAGCACGCTCACCCCTTCTACTTCACTGTGAGTGTGGCTCTGCTGCTCAGCCATCACTGATCAATAATCAATAATCCAAACCAGTTCTCCATTCAGCACCCAGATTAGAGGCCGTGATTTCAGGCTCTTTGTCCAGTGCACTGTGCATTAAAACAGGGTCTAAGTCTGCGACACAGGATTTCAGTTTATGAGGGGAAAAAACTCAAATTCTGAGATTATAAAGTCACAAATTTATTTAAGAAAGAAAATCAGAAGCATAGTTTTTCTTTTACTTTTTGGCCAAGACAGAAAATAAGTCGTAAATGTGTGACTTGATAATCTCAGAAAATCCAGTCGCTCAGTTTGGAGTCAGCAGCCAGATCTCCTGACTGTCCCTGAACTCAGCGTGGAAACTTCACATGTGAAGTGTTGTGACCCTGGCCTCGGGGTACCAGGGTCACACACGATGATTGGCCCCCGCTCTTCCCACTCCCCAGTACAACAGCCCACATACACAGACCTGACGTCAAAGTAGCAGTTTATTATGCTTCAGAGGGAGCACAGCCAAAATAATAAACAAAAACCTCTAACCAAACTCCCTGTCTTACCTGTAAGAAAACAATGTAAACAAAAGACAACGAGACTTACCGACCTCCTAACCTAAAGTAAAACAGGAGAAAAGAATGATAACAAAAATGGCTTCTCCCTCCTACTAGGGTCTGCTACTGCTTTTACAATTATTTACAATATTTACAAATTAGTCCAGTAATTTTAGGCCAAAATTGGGGTCAACCTAGGACAAACTGCAAGAGAAGCAAACTCAACTGATTCTGTATCCTCAGTTTGTCCTGAGTGAGGGGAAAAAAGTCCCAAGAAATCCCATTGGTGGAAAGTTTTGAAAATCACCTATTTATGACCACATATCACCAAAAAACACTGTTTTTAACACACAGGGGAAAGGGGATCAACATTTTACTTTCAGATATCACTATAAAAATTCACAAGTTGATTACACACACAAAGACAAGAAAAAAAGTCAGTTACAAGTTCTTTGAATTATTCTGTTTACACATGCATATCACACATTTTCTGATTTGATATGCGCTAATAAGGAATATAAGGAATAAAAGCTAGAAGAGACATTTAAACAGTGAATTAAAAGGTTACTATATATATAGTAACCTTTTAAGTTACTATAGTAACCTTGATTGAAAGTCACAGTAAAACCCTCACTGCTAAAGGCAAATAATTATCACTATTCTACACACAAAGGTCTATCTAGCACCAAACCACAGAGTCACACTCTAACTAGCCGGCTGCTGTCAGATGGGATTAGGAAAAAACAGAGAGAGTGATGGCTGGGATCAGCTGGTATTTGAACCGGAGGATCAGCCAATCAGCAGGCAGCAGCTCGGTCACCTGGTCAGCCAGGAGAGGTTCACACACCTGCAGCTCATACACACACACACAGACAGCTGATTGCTGATGCAGAGAGGGAGGGGAGAGAGAGAGCTGTCACACAAACATGTAAACACAACAAATAAATGAGTCCTAACAGAAAGCAGCTTCATTTCACCAGAGACCCGTACAGATGAGTCCAGAGCCTCCTGAGGGCTGCTGCTTTATTCACACACATGAGAAGCTTCAGCACAGAGCCAGACTCACCTGGAGCCCTCAGGGGCCTGAACAGAGGCCGGCAGCATGTCAGCATGTGTCAGAGCACAGTGACCACACACACACACACACACACACACACACACACACACACACAGGACACACACCCTGTCATTAACAGCCAGAGTTCACACACATGTGCCTCCTAGTTTCCATGAGACAGAATCACAAACACCGACCTAATCTGATTGGTCAACAAAAACCTCTTCTCTGCCTTTCTTCCTGCTGCCAGCTGTCTGACCAATCAGCTGCCAGCTGTCTGACCAATCAGCAGCCAGCGGTGTGTTTGAATGATTTTCTGTGTGAATCCAACCTGCTGTTTGTCCTCAGATTCCTCAGAACCTGCCATGTTCAGTCACCTTACAGCCCGGCCCAGAGGACACTGGGAAGGTACCGCACGCGCACACACACACACACACACACACACACACACACACACACACACACAAGCTGCAGTATGTGTGTTTGAAGTGTAAACATGAAGCCCAGAGGCTGATGGGAAGTGATCGGTTTGGTCCTTTCCTCAGAACAGGAAGTGCAGGCAGTCTGAGCCTGTCAGCATTAAAACTGATCCTGGTTCAGTCTCATTAAATCAGGTTTAAATATTTTAAACTTGGATATTTCAGTTCAAATAGTTTTGGTGTTTTTGTTCTTGCTCTTGGTGATGTTAGTGAAGCCGTGGTGTTTTTACTGGATCAATGACTAAAACAACTTGATAATCAAGTCTAATCAGTTCTGTGTTGATCAGCTGATTGATTGATGGATTGATTGATTGGCTGAGCAGTGAAAGGCTACAGGCTCGTGTCCCCCTGCAGGCCTGCGGCGTCGACTTCGAGATCAGAGCCTTCTGTGCCAAGTCCATAGAGGAGAAGATCCACAAGAGGTGAGCCTGCACCGCCGTGTCCTCACGTCCCATAACGTGTCCCACACCATGTCCTCATGTCCCACACCATGTCCCACACCATGTCCAACACCATGTCCTCACGTCCCACACCATGTCCTCATGTCCCACACCATGTCCCACACCATGTCCAACACCATGTCCTCACGTCCCACACCATGTCCAACACCATGTCCAACACCATGTCCTCACGTCCCACACCATGTCCAACACCGCGTCCTCACGTCCCATAACGTGTCCCACACCATGTCCTCATGTCCCACACCATGTCCAACACCGTGTCCTCACGTCCCACACCATGTCCAACACCGCGTCCAACACCGTGTCCTCACGTCCCACACCGTGTCCAACACCGTGTCCAACACCGCATCCTCGCGTCCCACACCATGTCCCACACCATGTCCAACACCGTGTCCAACACCGTGTCCAACACCGCGTCCTCACGTCCCACACCGTGTCCAATACCATGTCCAACACCGTGTCCTCACGTCCCACACCGTGTCCAACACTGTGTCCAACACCATGTCTAACACCATGTCCAACACCGTGTCCTCACGTCCCACACCATGTCCAACACCGTGTCCAACACCGTGTCCTCACGTCCCACACCATGTCCAACACCGTGTCCTCACGTCCCACACCATGTCCAACACCGTGTCCAACACCATGTCCTCAAGTCCCACACCATGTCCAACACCGTGTCCCACACCATGTCCAACACCTTGTCCAACACCGTGTCCTCACGTCCCATAACGTGTCCCACACCATGTCCAACACCGTGTCCTCACGTCCCACACCATGTCCAACACCGTGTCCAACACCATGTCTAACACCATGTCCAACACCGTGTCCTCACGTCCCACACCATGTCCAACACCGTGTCCAACACCGTGTCCTCACGTCCCACACCATGTCCAACACCATGTCCTCAAGTCCCACACCATGTCCAACACCGTGTCCCACACCATGTCCAACACCGCATCCAACACCATGTCCTCAAGTCCCACACCGCGTCCCACACCATGTCAACACCATGTCCCACACCATGTCCCACACCATGTCCCACACCGCGTCCTCATGTCCAAAACCATGTCCAACACCGCGTCCAACACGCTTCCTCATGTCCAACACCGCGTCCAACACCGCGTCCTCATGTCCAACACCGCGTCCAACACTGTGTCCTCATGTCCAACACCACATCCTCACGTCCAACACCGCGTCCAACACTGTGTCCTCATGTCCAACAACGCGTCCAACACCGTGTCCAACACCGCGTCCAACACTGTCCTGATGTCCAACACTGTGTCCTCATGTCCCACACCATGTCCCACACCATGTCCCACACCGCGTCCAACACCATGTCCTCAAGTCCCACACCGCGTCCAACACCATGTCCTCAAGTCCCACACCGCGTCCCACACCATGTCAACACCACATCCCACACCATGTCCCACACCATGTCCCACACCGCGTCCTCATGTCCAAAACCATGTCCCACACCGCGTCCTCATGTCCAAAACCATGTCCCACACCGCGTCCTCATGTCCAAAACCATGTCCCACACCGCGTCCTCATGTCCAAAACCATGTCCCACACCGCGTCCTCATGTCCAAAACCATGTCCCACACCGCGTCCTCATGTCCAAAACCATGTCCCACACCGCGTCCTCATGTCCAAAACCATGTCCCACACCGCGTCCTCATGTCCAAAACCATGTCCAACACCGCGTCCTCATGTCCAAAACCATGTCCAACACCGCGTCCAACACGACATCCTCATGTCCCACACCGCAACCAACACCACATCCAGCGATCTGACCTGACCTGCACGCCTTGTGTGAATGTTCACACAATAACTGCTGTGTGTGTGTGTGTGTGTGTGTGTGTGTGTGTGTGTGTGTGTGTGTGTGTGTGTGTGTGTGTGTGCGTGCAGGAACTCGGTGCGCCTGGTGATCAGGAAGGTGCAGTACGCTCCGGAGAAGCCCGGTCCTCAGCCCATGGTGGAGACGACTCGCAGCTTCCTGATGTCCGACAGATCCCTGCACCTGGAGGCCTCGCTGGACAAGGAGG
>NC_043993.1:37156077-37198577 GCF_902150065.1 Myripristis murdjan
GGCGACGTCTTCTTCCTCTCTCGCTTCAGCCGTTTGTCCTGCTGCCATCTTTCACTTTTTTATTCGTTTTTTTTTTTTTTTTTTTATCTTCATCTGTTTTCGCTCCAAGTTGAAAAAGTGATTTCTGAGCAGCTGCGGGACGAGGGTCGCTCCTGCGGGACGAGGGTCGCTCCTGCGGGACGAGGGTCGCTCCTGCGGGACGAGGGTCGCTCCTGCGGGACGAGGGTCGCTGCTGCGGGACGAGGGCCGTAAAACGGACAAAGTGTGGGACGTCCACCTGGACACAAACAAAAGAAAAGAAGAAGAAGAAATGAAGTGGTGCCGCCGCCCCGTTCGTCACGAGCTCTGGACTTCCTCTGCCTGTCCATCACCGTCCCACACACACACACACACACACACACACACACACCTCAAACGTTTAACCCTTTGACAGCCTGACATGGAGGGAAAAATGAAAAAAAAAAAAAATAGAAGAGAAAACACAAATGATCTGGAAAAAAATTAGAAAATTGTAAGAAAACGTATCAAAAAATTAGTAAAAAAAAAAAAAAATCCAGAAACTTTTATTTTTAGTTTTATTAAATATCGACAATTATGTTACAAGAGAAATTACTGTAAAAAAAAAAATAAAATAAAATTAGATAAAAATATAATATTTCTTTAAAAAAAAAAAAAAAGGTCCACTCTGCTTCTGGGGTTCAAAGGGTTAAAAACAGTCACCGCCCGTTCAGGGAAACACACACACACACACACACACAGACACACACACACACACACACTCTCTCTCTCTCTCACCAGCATCCACTCCCTCCTCTCAGCTGGCCCCTGGCGTCTGTCTGCTCGTGGTGTCCCGTGTCGGCGGCGCCCCCTGCAGGTCGACTCCCACGCCGCCTCGTCCCGGAGCGACGAGCTTGTATCCCCATCGCAAACCAAACGCTGACTTTTCCCACAGAGACACGAGCCCCTGAACACAACATCCCTGCAGGTCTTTTCCTAAAAACAAACGCCTGAGCAGCAGGTGCAGCCACGCCCCTTCACGGACTTCCCAGCAGGCCTTGCAGCCGACCTAACCCCCCCAGGTCCCAGCGGGGGGCGCCAGAGAGCACCGCTCAGGACTACAAAACTACAAACATGGCCACAAGCAACCACAGCTATGACCATCTGACTGCCTGTCTGTCTGGCTGACTGCCCGTCTGACTGTCTGTCTGACTGACTGACTGTCTGTCTGACTGACTGACTGTCTGTCTGACTGACTGTCTGTCTGACTGTCTGACTGACTGACTGACTGACTGACTGACTGACTGACTGTCTGTCTGACTGACTGACTGTCTGTCTGACTGACTGTCTGTCTGACTGTCTGACTGACTGACTGACTGACTGACTGACTGACTGACTGTCTGTCTGACTGACTGTCTGTCTGACTGTCTGACTGACTGACTGACTGACTGACTGACTGACTGTCTGTCTGACTGCCTGTCTGTGTGGATGGCAGACAGACAGGCTGTTTGGTCGCTCAAATAAAAAGTTCCAGTTTGTCCTCGTTTCATTTTTTTTTTTTTTTTTTTTCCGTGCTGGGATCAGCGCGGGGCGTTCAAGGACCTGGGACAAATCACACCTGCACACAGACAGCCAGTCAGATCCTGTTGAGCCCTGCTGCACATCAGTCAGGCGTGTGTGTGTGTGTGTGTGTGTGTGTGTGTGTGTGTGTGTGTGTGTGTGTGTGTGTGTGTGTGTGTGTGCGTGTGCAGGGTTGATTTGTGGCTGCAGTGAAGTTGTTTCAGTCGCTCCTCTTCTTCTTCTTCTTCTTCTTCTGACTGAAAGCGTTGCGGCGTCACTTCCTCTGCTCTCAGCACAGTTTGTCCCAGGCAGGCCTCCGTACAGCCGCCGGCCTCCTGCAGGCTTCACGTTCCCTCCGTGCGGCCGGCCCGTCCCGGCCCTCGTTTTAATCAGCAAAGAGGTTTCCTGTCATCCTTTACTGTTTTTGTTTGTTTTTGCATATTTCAGTTTTATTCTTCCAGAACTTGTTTTGCTAAGATCTTTATTTCCCCTCAGAAAATTCACCTGATTTTCTTTCAATTTTTTAATTTTTTTTTTTTTTTTTTTGGAAATGGCAAGAAAACTCTTTGGACTGATCAAAATGATCGAGGTCAGATCAGCGACACTGGCTCAGATCTCGTGTGTTTAAATGCTCGTCATGTGGCCTAGGGCCCCTGGAGGCCCCTGGAGGCCCTGGACCGCAGTTTGAGAAGCCCCTGCTTTGATGTGAGCCAGCTCTGAAGAACAGGATTTCTCTTTGAACTCGTCACTTGAACGTGGCGCCTCAGCTCCGCCTGTCTCTCCTCAACACTTTGGCTTTTTTGTTGTTGTTTTTTTCCCCAGCAAAGCGAGGGCACTGGTAATGGACCTGCATTCATTCTCTACAGCCTTTCCCTAATCTTAGCCTGAACCCGGTGGCTCTCAAGTGGGGGTCCATGTACCTCTGTTGGTATGTTGGAGTACCGCAGGGGGTACATGAAATCTTTAAATAATGTTAATGTCATAATTAAAGCATCATTTCCAAAATAATTAGCCTGTGCTATAATAAGTTGAATGAAACTGTGAGTTTGATAAGTCACATGTTCTGTTCAGTTCTCCCTCTGGGTCCCTGAAGGTGTCAGGTGTGTGTTTGTGGTTTCAATCTGCTGCTTTCTCTGAGCAGGAAGACGAGACCAAACAAATCCAGAAAGTGGATCAGTGGTTGAAGCTGGAAACAAGGAGGAAGAAGAGAAGAAGAAGCAGAAACACAAACAAGAGAATCTGCTCAGCATCAGGTTGTTGGTTCACACTGATGGAGCTGGACTGACCCTCTGACCACAGGAGGCTCCACTGGTCAGGATGTTTCAGAGGAACATTATTGAGAAAAGGCTGAGAGCCACTGATCTGACCTAAACCAATAACCCAAAGTGACCAATTCCCTTACATAAAAAAAAAAAAGTCGCCTCCTCCTCCTCAGAGTGCAGCTCTGATGGTCTTTCCTTCCCTCCTCCTCCCCACAAGCCGCCGTGACGTCGCTCCGTCTCAAACTGCACCGGCGACGACACGACACAGAAACAAAACCACAAAACCACAAAAACATCCTAAATCCAGTTTCTATGATTTTCAGAAACAAAGTGAAGGAAGCTCGTTTTCTTTCTTTCTTCCTTCGGGACATTTTTCCTCTCCAGGCTGTACTTGGTGTTTTCAAGGCTCACAGACTCGCTCCTCACAAGCGCCCTTCCTGTTCTAGTAGGAAAAGGAAAACTGCCAAAATCCTAGTGCTATAATTTTTTTTTGTTTTGTTTGATTTCTCTTCCCCCCCCCCCTCGCTGGTTGCTGGAGGCCGAGCGTCGCCCAGAAGGGAACAGCGGGGCCGATGTGGAGCATGTTTTCTTTTTTCCGAGCAGTGCTGTGAATCGTACGAGCTGTGATCCTGTTTTTGATTTTCTTGTGCATCATGTGGGTACTTTTGCTAAGTGTGAAATATTTTGACAAGTGCCACGCCCCCGGCCTGTGCGATGCTTGCCACAATGTCTATAATACAGGAAGTGATTTCTGCTGGGGGGCCGTATTACAGAAAAGATACAATTATGATTATTATTATGGTTCTGATTATTATTATTATTATTATTATTATTATTATTATTATTATTATGGTGACAATTATTACTTCTACTGTATCATTGCGACCATGATTATTCTCATAATCATTGAAGAAAGTCTATTGTTTTGCCATGTTTTTATTGTTGTTTTTTTTTGTTTTTTTTTTTAATTTGAGATTTTTATTTTAGTTTCCTTTTTTTTTATTAAAGGTGAAATGAACTAACCCCTTGCTGTTTTGTGTTCCTTGTGGATCCGATCAGATGCAGTTAATCATCATGTCGACAAAGCAAAAGTTAGTATTAGTGGTAGTTTTCTCCCCTTGCGGAGTTCCCCAGGGCGCGATCCCAGGCCCACCTCTCTTCCCTCTGGTTCTGCTTCCATTAGGCTTCATTTTTCAAAAAACATGTCTGATGATACACATAAATCCCTGCCTTTGAAATGTGGCGATGCACACTCCATGAAAACTCCTTGAATGCTTTGATAAAGTAAAATATCAGATGGCAGCAAAAAAAAAAAAAAAACACCGTCATGGTGATCAGTGGGGTTTCAGAGCTGCCACATCACTCCTCCTCCCTTTCCTCCATTCATTCCACTACGATATGAACATGAACTTTCAGAGCCTTCACACTTTCTTCACTCCAGTTTTCCATCAGCCCAATAAAGTCCTCCACATGAGTTTTCCTAAAAGCAGCAGCACTGTTGGCTTTTCAGGACTTTTTCACACTGAAACGCTCCCTCCTCCTCCTCCGCCAGGGAAAATAGTCCCTGGGGAAATGTTTCCGCTCAGTAAGGAGCTCTGATCATGACAATTTGAAGCCTTCTGTTTGGGTGAAGCGTTATTTATTTATTCAACTGTTCCTATTAAGTAATTATTAAGAAATTCAAACATGAGAAAATTTCATGATTTGACAAATGTATTGATTTACTGGCGGCAGCATGTTCCTCAACATGTTCCTGTACACTTAGTGCTCAACACACACAGCTTTCCTGTGGAATAAACAAAATGTTATCAAATATAAAAAGAATAAAAGCTAAATGTGCACAACACACCTGGTTTTCAAAAAACAAATGATATATACTAGCGACAACAATCGATCTAATTTCTGAAGGTTGAGGACTCCCAGCTGCAGAAGCTGAACATGCATCAACACCACGCCCCCTGCTGGCTGAGGGACGAAAAATTCAGCACTTCTTCCGTTTGGACGTTCTTCCACGTCCACGGATGAACAGCGGAAATCAAGTGAATGGGCTCAGGTTTCAAAGGGTTAAATAATTATGAAGATTAACTTAAACGTTAAAGACCCCATGAAAGGGACTCTTACTTTGTTGATCTGATGTATTTCCTGTTGAAACAGGAAGTTTGGGCGGGACTTTGTGCAGGGAAAGATCATTCATCATCATTCAGTGCAAACCAACAGGACCTCAGTTTGGGAGAGAAACACACTTTTATTTTGAAAGGACAGGTGGATGAAAGAGGATGTTTAAAGATTTGTGAAGTTTTTTTTTTCACATGTTCAAAATAAAGCCTTCATTCCTTTATTGGTTGAAATTTTAATTTCCAGCCACTGGTGCAGGATGATGATGTCACCGTTTAAGAGACTCTCCCTCCCTGCATTCCAATACTCATACTACCATACTGTTTAGTAGGGAAAAAAAAAAGAATGAGTATGTCCCAGTACATAGTGTGTCAGATGCAGTATGCCAAGAGTACCAGGATGTTCTCCTACATCCGGTTAGATTTAGGGTTCGGATCAGATGTGCAGCGGACGTTACGTCGCACTTTGTAAGGGCAGCTGCAGTACACACTACAGTTTTTTTCAATCCTCTGTCAACTCACAAACCCTGGCATCAAAACAGTTAATCCATCGGCCTAATGAGAGGCGCTCTTCCCAAAATAACACATTCTGTTTGCAAAAGGCTCTCACCATGACAAAACATTTCAAACATGCAGCAAAAGCACATTTTGTCACCGCCCAATACAACTAATCCACTCACTCACTTCATGCTCAACACCAAAATGCAACACACCCTTTTCAGTCTGAGCAGGTTCAATCTTACTTTTTTCCTGTGTGTATTGCAGTCATTTTTTTTTGACAGTTTACATAGTTACATATTGTAAAGCAAGTAGCAAAAGCCAATATTTCCCTCAAACAACTCAACTTCTGCCCAAATGAGTAGATTCCTTCAGTCAGCTCTACTGTACTGTAACACAGCTGACAGCAGAAAACAAAATACAGCTGTCAGTTTGAACAAGGTTCTCCTGTGAGCTACACATTCAAATGTGAACTTACAGTAAAGAACTGCATGCAAACTCAGAAAGACTTTGAAGTGAAATTTTTACTGTATTGATGGCAAAAACTGAAATACTGTAATTCACATACAGTATTACACAGAAAAACTCAGAGTTGAAAAAAAAAAAAATACAAAATACAATTTATAGGCCCTTTTTTGTAGGTGCATCCTGATTGATTGGTGAATGGTGATTGGTGGAACGGGTAGTGATGCAGGTGCACTAGTGATCTCACAGTGATGCAGGTCATTTCTATCAGCTGTGAGCAGATGTTTTGCTTTTGACCTCCACAGTGAAGTCAGTGGAGTCAGGGCCATGGAAATGACACATGTGAGAAGTGAAAAATGTGTGAATCCAATGAAAAGGTATGAACACATTTGCAAAAGAAAACTTCTGCTGTGGTTTGGAGGTGAAGAAGACGACAAAGTGGATCCCAGTTCCATTAAACTGGAAAAAGCGAATGAAAGAAACTGTAAAAGTAAAAAGTAGAAGTATGCGATTTGGAACGCTGAGCAAAGGATTGTGGGTCAGAATGGCCAGAGCAGCATGCTGACATGCATACTGCGAAATCTGACCGGATGTAGTAGAACATCCTGGTACTCTTAGCATACTGCATCTGACACACTGTGTACTGGGACATACTCATTCTTTCTCTTGCATACTAAACAGTGTGGTAGTATGGGTGCTGGAACGCAGGGACAGTTTGACAGGAAGTCGAGGTCATGTGACACTCGCTCGTCCCCGAGGCTGAAGAGCCGCCGCCTCTCCTGTCGTCGTTCTCGCTCAAACTTCAGGACATTTGTATCAACTTTTTAAATTTTCAGGTGTTTTCCACGACCAGAGGACTGTTTCTTAAAGGTTCCAGTTTTCCAGGATGCATGAGCTCTGCTTTAATTAAATCACACACACACACACACACACACACACACACACACTTCCTGCAAAATGTTGGATCTGCTGGATATCAATTTTTAATGGAAACAAGCAAGTCTGGTTTTGTCACAAAAGCTTTTTTTTATTTGTACTGAGCTACAAAAAAACAGAAGTGAAGTTTGCACACGAGGTGAACCCACACACACACACACACACACACACACACACACACACACACACACACACACACACACACACACACAGGGCTCGACAAGTCAAAACGAACAGAACAGCGTCAGAAATGATAGTGATGCTGTTTGGTCCAGAGCCCTGCGAGTCACAACATCATCATCATCATCATCAACATCATCATCATCATCATCATCATCATCATCATCATCATCATCCAGATGTTTTTCTTTTTTTTTTTTTTCAGTGAAAAGGTGTGTGTGTTCCCACCGAAGCCTAGAGTCACTCTGCGGTCACATGACGCCGTGATCTGATGTCAGTGTTTGGCTTGAGCCTCGCCTGCACACCGTCACCATGACGACAGCAAACACACAAACAGAAAGAAAACTAGAAAAAAAAAAATCACCTGGAAACACGTCCCGTATCTACCAACGATCAGATGGGATGTGATAAAAGCATCCAGACGTTCACCAACAGTTCACAAGAACCAGGAAATAACTCAACAAATACTAACAGTCAAACAAAAAAACAGTCAACAACAGTCAAAAAAAAAAAAAAAAAAAAAAGATGGAACACTGTAACATGTCTGTCATGTCAGTGCAGGAACAGTGTGTGTGTGTCTGTGTGTGTGTGTGTGTGTGTGTGTGTGTGAGGGGGCGGAGCTACAGGGAGTCTCTCTCTGGGTAACCGAGGGTTAAAGGAAACGCCAGCAGCTGGCTTCCTGCAGGCTGTGATGTCACAGCGGGGCCGCGCTCCGGTTGGTCGGTGGGTTTGTTTGTTTGTTTGTTTGTTTGTTTGTTTTCCTCCGGCGGCGTGGCGGGGGCGCGGCGGCGTCACAAGGCGTCGTAGTCGTCGTCGTCCTCGTGCTTCCTCTTGAGCGAGTCGCTGGCGGCGCTCTGCGACACCATGTTGGTGGTGATGAGGATGTTCTTGGAGCCGATCAGAGACGGGTTGATGAGCACGTTCGGGACGGCCGGCGTGGACGGCGTCGCTGTCGGGACAGGGCGAGGCGTTCAGGTGGAGCAACACAACAACAACAACACAACAACAACACAACACAACAACAACACACCAGAGGCCTGTACCATAAAGCTGGATTAACATACCCGAGGTTTCTCTTACTTATCTGGCTTCACTTAACCAGACATCCACAATCCGGCTTTTCGGTCCCATGAAGCCGCTTATCAGCTCGCTAACTGAACCCGGGCTTTTCCAATCTAGATCTGTGCGCGCTCACATAAAAAGGGCGGAGTTTGCTGCATACGACCAATCACAGACAAGAAAAAATCCACCTGAGCCGCATACTTTACGACGGAAGAGCAGACAGTAATCTGAAATAAATACGAGGAATATAAATCCATCATCCAGGAAAAAAGCAACACAGTTGAAGCTGCAAGGACATTTGTGTGTTCAGTAAATGAATGTGTCTCCCACTCAGCCGTACACTCCTGCAGAGGAACTGGCCCTCTCTCACAGTGAGGGGCGACCCTCGCAGGGCCGCTGCCCTCAGTTTGAGTTTCAGCAGAATCGTCACTTTGATTCAACTGATTTTGATATTTCATTTTATAAAGCATCTGACGCCTCGTGTTTATTCTGCTGGTTAAAATATTATTTCACTGTCACTTAAAGACAGTAAAACATTTGGCAACTCTCATGTGGACTTTTCAGGGCAGCCAGCCTAAATACTAAATATGAGCAAACTAATGGAAACCTAAAGGAGCCCAGAGGCTGGCGTGTATTTTATCAGACTTTTATTTAACCCTATGAATTAAATTCCCCTAATTTATTATAATCATTAGGCTACATCAGTCTACAAGATCAATTTTTGGTTGGACAGTGCAGTCATGAGTAACAAAAAAAAAATACAAGAAGAATTGTAAAATGTATTAATTTTAATTTTATAAAAGAAGAAGAAAGGGAAAATGGGCAGGCCATTTTCCCAGAGAGCTGATTGGTCAGTAGGTGGGGCTTTTCTACCTGCTGAGCTCTTTTCCTGAACTTCACCTGCTCCGGAGCAGGTGAGGTGTTCAGCGTATGTTACCACGGCAACGGAGCCCGATAAAAAGTAAACCACCTTTATGGTACAGAAAAGCCAGCAGGGTTAAGCCTGAAGTTAGCTCGCTAAGCCGAGATCCAGCGTTATGGTACAGGCCTCAGGTAAAGGTGTGAGCGGCCGCAGAAACACGAGGAACGTTCAGACGCCCTTTCCTTTGGGCCACGCCCGCTCTCAGGCCGGGACGTCCTGAAAAGGAGGTTTTGCCCAAAAGAGAATTCGTTTAAAACGTTCCTCGTGTCGCTGAGGCCGTCTGGAAGACCCTGGAGGACCCCCGGGGGTCCCCGGGCCGCACGTTGATCAGCTGTCTTACTGGTTTTGGACGCGGCGGTCTGCGAGGGCGGGATCTGCACCGTGAACCTCTGTCCCGTCAGAGACACCGGGGTGCCCACCTTGGTGCTGACAGACTGCACCGAGGGCGTGCCTGAGGACACACACACACACACACACACACACACACACACACAGTGAGAAACACACACACACACACAGTGAGAAACACACACATACACTGAGAAACACACACACACACACACTGAAAAACACACACTGAGAAACACACACACACACACACACTGAAAAACGCACACTGAGAAACACACACACACACTGAGAAACACACACACACACACACACACACACACACTGAAAAACACTCTCAGGGGAAAAAGGTCATAAACACCACAGAAGAAGAAGAGGGCGGTGGCCCCTCCCCCCCCCATGGCCTCAGGCCGTCCCTGCAGACTCACCCAGAGTGGGCGTGGTCGGCCTGCTGGACACGCCCCCCACGCTGAGGCGCGGCACCGAGATCCTGCCGGCCGCCGCCGACACCTGAGAACACACAGCACAGCGTCAGCCAACTCCCAGCATGCACCTGCCGCGGGGGAGAGGAAACTCCCAGCATGCACCTGCCGCGGGGGAGAGGAAACTCCCAGCATGCACCTGCCGCGGGGGAGAGGAAACTCCCAGCATGCAGTGGTGCGACGCGTCAACATCGTTACCTGCAGGCTAGTATTTTTTTCTTCAAACCCATTTTTACAGACTCACCTTTTTTGATTATCGTTTATTTAATTTAATTTTTTATTATTGACGTATTAATTTATCTGTTTTTAATGTTACACTTTTATTTTATATTTAGTAAACATGTAAGGAATGACATCATATTTAGCTTTTTTCCCACTTTTTTTGTTTTGTTTTGATGCAAACAAAAGAAATAAACGTGAATATGAAAATAGTTTTAATCAATAAGTCATGTTCTGGGAGAGGGTGCGTGTGTGTGTGTGTGTGTGTGTGTGTGTGTGTGTGTGCACCTTCTTCTGGATGGACTTGAGCCTGTAGTTGGGTGCGGTCAGGCAGTAGCGGTCCGGCGGGAGGCGTGGCCCGCTGTACGGTTTGATGAGCGGCAGCGGCGTCTGGTTCTTCTGCCGGGCGACCTCCAGCAGGAACTGAACACACAGCAGAGACACGTCACACACACACACCGCCTCACACACACTCACACACACACACACGCGTGCAGAGTGCAGCTTACATCGCGTGGCGGCGGCGAGGTGAACGACTGGTCCATGCGGCACTGGATGGCCAGCTTGATGTCGTCTGCGTCCACGTTGGACTTCTTGGCGTGCGCCGCGTAGATCTTGGCGTCTTCGATGATGGTGGTGACGTATCCTGAGGGTGAAGGTCACACGGAAAACAAGAGGTCACGGAGAGGAAACAAGGATTTACAAAAGAAAAGGAAAAAAAACAACAGAAAGAAAAGGCGGTGAGGCGTGACGGGCTGTCAGCTGATCAGTCAAGACTTTTTTTAATGTTTTTAACACGGAGCATATTTTACTAACTCTGTACTCTGTGAAGCACTTTGGTCAACCTCTGTTGTTTTTTTTAATGTACTATAGAAATAAAGCTGGACTTGACCTGGACTTTCTCAGATTCAGGCTCTCGCCGTGTGTGTGTGTGTGTGTGTGTGTGTGTGTGTGTGTGTGTGTGCAGTCACTCACTGTAGGTGAACTCCAGCATCTGGTTGATGACGCGGGGCTCGTACTCGGTGATGCCCATGTCCTTCAGGATCTGGATCATCACCTGCATGCACACACACACGAAATACACTCATATATATATACATACAGCATATACATATATGTATATATACACATACAGTATACACATATATACTGAAAAAGAAATCAGAAAATTATCACAACACATTGGGAAAAGGGCAGTATGCAACTTGATGAGAAATGACTCAAAAAAGAAACAAGGAAATCTTTAAAAAAAAAAAAAAAAAAAAAAAAGTTACATGAAAATGACCCAAAAATTGGCCAAAAAAGTAAAAATAAATAAAGAAATGAAGAATGACACACTCACACAAAAACATTATTCCTGTAGCATCGTTTTAAATACTATTTCTTTTTATTGTTTTTTGTTTTTCAATTTTAAGGTCATTTCCTCTCTTTCTTGACCCTCCTGCCGCCCTCACAGTCACTGCCACTCCTGATCAACACGACCTCAGGAAAGAGGTGAGCTCTGTCAGGTGAGCTCTGTCAGGTGAGGGAAGTGTTTCCAGGATATAGTCCAGTAATTTTAGGCCAAAATTGGGGTCAACCTAGGACAAACTGCAAGAGAAGCAAACTCAACTGATTTTGTATCCTCAGTTTGTCCTGAGTGAGGGGAAAAAAGTCCCAAGAAATCCCATTGGTGGAAAGTTTTGAAAATCACCTATTTATGACCACATATTACCAAAAAACACTGTTTTTAACACACAGGGGAAAGGGGTTCAACATTTGACTTTCAGATATCACTATAAAAATTCACAAGGTGATTACACACACAAAGACAAGAAAAAAAGTCAATTACAAGTTCTTTGAATTATTCTGTTTACACATGCATATCACACATTATCTGATTTGATATGCGCTAATAAGGAATATAAGGAATAAAAGCCAGAAGAGACATTTAAACAGTGAATTAAAAGGTTACTATATATATAGTAACCTTTTAATTCACTGTTATATAGTAACCTATTAATTCATTGTTTAAATATCTGTTCTGGCATTTATTCCTTATATTCCTTATTAGCGCATATCAAATCAGATAATGTGTGATATGCATGTGTAAACAGAATAATTCAAAGAACTTGTAATTGACTTTTTTTCTTGTCTTTGTGTGTGTAATCAACTTGTGAATTTTTATAGTGATATCTGAAAGTAAAATTTTGAACCCCTTTCCCCTGTGTGTTAAAAACAGTGTTTTTTGGTAATATGTGGTCATAAATAGGTGATTTTCAAAACTTTCCACCAATGGGATTTCTTGGGACTTTTTTCCCCCTCACTCAGGACAAACTGAGGATACAGAATCAGCTGAGTTTGCTTCTCTTGCCTTCCTGTGGTTTTTTCATAAAATGACTGGACTAATAATAAAAGTCAGGTTGTCCTTCCTCAGTGTCCCAAACACCTGGAGCTCATGAGTGTGTGTGTGTGTGAATGTTTTCATGCAGCTGGAGTCACACACACTGTGGGAACAGGACCCTGTACACTGCAGCTCAGCACACACACAAACACACACACACACACACACACACACACACACACACACACACACACACACACACACACACATCATGAACACAGCAGGTGGGAACACGACTAAAGACGCCGATATGGACGATCAGACATTCAGGATCTGATCAATAAATCAATAAAACACTCTGAGGCGCCTCTCATCCTCAGGTGAGTGTGTTGTCCTGTCTAGGTGTGCTGTTTGGCTCGTGCAGCGCTATAAGAACACACCGTCATGTTACCGTCCCACCTGTCCTCGTGAAAGCACGAAAAGTGTGTTTGGAGCCGTTACTCTCTCTCTCTCTGTTTGTGTGTGAGTGTGTGTGTGTGTGTGTGTGTGTGTGTGTGTGTGTGTGTGTTCAGACTGAAAACCGGCGGCGCTCCTGCCGAGCAGCTAACGCTCGCGCCGCTATAATGAGCGTTGATGTTAATTAAATGAGTCACATTAGTGTGTTATTACTGTATTAATATAACAATATCAGCATCAGGTCGAACCTTCATCCGGATGTTTTGCTAAACGGCGCTGCCGTTAGCTTCATGCTACTTTAGCGCTAGCTCGCTACAGGCTAATGTAAACATGCTAACGCTAGCTTCTCCGCAGAGAAGTGCGCAGGCGCGTCGCCGCGAGCGGCTTCACCTTTTCGGCACAAACATTAAAGAACGAGCGCGAGCGAGCGGCCGCACCTGAGCGTCTTTAGGGAGAGATTTAGGAGCCGACATCTTCACCTCCGAGCCTCCGAGCCTCCTCTTCCTCCTCCGCTGCTTCCGCTTCTTCCGCTTCCTCCTCTCCTTCCTGCTCACGGCCCGCACCAACTCAGCTCCGCACACAGCGACCCCTGCCGGCCACAGCGACCCCTGCAGGCCACAGCGACCCCTGCCGGCCACAGCGACCCCTGCAGGCCACAGCGACCCCTGCCGGCCACAGCGACCCCTGCCGGCCACAGCGACCCCTGCAGGCCACAGCCAACCCTGCAGGCCACAGCGACCCCTGCCGGCCACAGCGACCCCTGCCGGCCACAGCGACCCCTGCGGGCCACAGCGACCCCTGCGGGCCACAGCGACCCCTGCGGGCCACAGCGACACCTGCGGGCCACAGCGACCCCTGCCGGCCACAGCGACCCCTGCCGGCCACAGCGACCCCTGCCGGCCACAGCGACCCCTGCGGGCCACAGCGACCCCTGCGGGCCACAGCGACCCCTCCTTTTCCATTTTTGTGTCTCCAACCCTAACCCTAACCGTCACAACCGAGCCGCATACTTTACGACAGAGGAGTAGACAATAATCATTAATAAATACGAGGAATATAAATCCATCATCCAGGCAAAAAGCAACACAGTTACAGCTGCCAAGAGCCGCAAGGAATGCTGGCAAAAAATCGCCGACTGTGTCAATGCGTAAATTAGTGGGATTATAATCTGACTTCCCCACCATGACGACACGAGTAAATCTGACTACAGTAACATTTGTGTGTTCAGTAAATGAATGTGTCTCCCACTCAGCCGTACACTCCTGCAGAGGAACTGGCCCTCTCTCACAGTGAGGGGCGACCCTCGCTGGACCGCTGCCCTCAGTTTGAGTTTCATCAGAATCGTCACTTTGATTCAACTGATCTTGACATCTCATTTTATAAAGCATCTGACGCCTCGTGTTTATTCTGCTGGTTAAAATATTATTTCACTGTCACTTAAAGACTGTAAAACATTTGGCAACTCTCATGTGGACTTTTCAGGGCAGCCAGCCTAAATACTAAATATGAGCAAACTAATGGAAACCTAAAGGAGCCAAGAGGCTGGCCTGGATTTTATCAGACTTTTAATTAACCCTCTGAATTAAATCCTCCTAATTTATTTTCATAAACATTAAAAAAAAAAAAAAAAAAAAAAAAAAAAAAAAAAATACAAGAAGAATTGTAAAATGTATTAATTTTAATTTTATAAAAGAAGAAGAAAGGGAAAATGGGCAGGCCATTTTCCAAGAGAGCTGATTGGTCAGCAGGTGGGGCTTTTCTACCTGCTGAGCTCTTATCCTGAACTTAACCTGCTCCGGAGCAGGTTAGGTGTTCAGCATACGTTACCACGGCAACGGAGCCCGATAAAAAGTAAACCACCTTTATGGTACAGAAAAGCCAGCAGGGTTAAGCCTGAAGTTAGCTCGCAAAGCCCAAATCCAGCGTTATGGTACAGGCCTCAGGATTAAATCAGGATGAAGTTTGTCATCAACGTGCTCATTAACAATCTTTGATCTTATATGAATGTTAATAAAACTGAAGTTCCCACAATAAAACATGAAACAAAAAAAATATAAAGAGCAATTAAGCACATGTTTAGCCTCTTACACATTACACTCAACACACACACACACACACACACTAATGACAAGAACAACAACAGTCATGAGAATAAATACAGTTTTTATTTGGAAGCCAATCTGAAAGCTGTGCTACAAAGAGCTTCATCACATCAATGAATTAAGAACAAGGGCCCAATCCCAGTGTCCACCCTCACACACTCACTGACTTTGAGGCGCGCTATAACAATAACTAACCCTAACAATAGGATAACAATAGGATAACATGATAAAATAAGATCAAATAAAATAAGAATAATAATAAAATAAAAGATAATATAAAATAATAAAATAAAAGAATAATACTGTAGTGGCCATTTATCAAAATATTCTCAAAACAAACTCAAATTAAACTTACAAATAAAGGGTCACTACTGCACCATGGGCATGATTTACGCAGGCAAAAGAGTCCACTGTCCATTCAGAGTTTCAAATTTAAATGGTTTATTTTACAAGGCGAGCAAACAAATTGAGAACAAAGGAATCCCGCTCTCTACCTGGCTCTCTTGCTCTGGTAAAAAACCATACGCCCACCCAGGGCGTATGGTCCTATACCTGCCCATACTTATAGCCTCAGTGCCCAGTGTTAACAAAAAACCCCAAATACACAAAATGATACTACAAACTAAATATGGCAACAAAACAACAAAACATAAACTAAACAAATAATAAACAAAAGAAAAAATATATAATCAAACTTAACCCAAATAAAGCAATTATCTAAAATAATCAAACAAAACTCATGGCTCCTACAAATACAAATTATTATTTAAATAAAATAATGTAAAATCCAGCATAAAAAGAAAAAACATGCACACATAAAATCATAAATCCTACATGGTATCAAAAAAAAAACAAAACAAAAAAAAAAACATGGAGGGGGCAATCAGCAGTGACGCCGCAAAAAAGAAGTTCTCATGTGAGTATAATATTTTATATAAGATGGCCTTCAGAAATGAAGGAAATAAGCAGATAGGCAATGCATATTTGTTTTTTTTTTTTTTTTTATCTCTTGGCAAACTCATCAATGCCTTTTGTGGGAGTAGATCATTTTTTTAATGCTGTTTTCACAACTCCTCAAAAATACCAAGCAAAAAACGTAAAATAAAAAGTCCCAAAGCTGCGATTGTGAGAAACATGATGCATCGCTGTTGACAAGTAAACAAAGGGCTGTCCCATTCCCTTTTTACTACTCCAGCCCCTTGCAGCCTCACGCACTCAGTCACTTTCCAGGTGCAGCTCCTTAAGTCAGTGAGGGCTCAGGGCTCAGGGCTCAGGGAGGAGATTCAGATTCAGCCAAGGTGACAAAGAGCTTCATGAATCCCTTTCTCCAGTCCGTTCCCGTCACACTTCCTGACCCTTCATTTGTTCATGATCCTGATCGAAGTCAAGAGAAACTGTAGACACACAGGAGGAATCCCAGCTTCGAGTGTCCATCACCTTCACGGCTGCTGGAGAAACATCTGCGGTGCAGCTGCAGCGGCGTTTGGACAAAGAACTAAAAACCATCCCAAGACGACTGGTTTCAGTCCTCTCCCTGCAGGAAAATCCCAACTCTTGTAGTTGTTTCCTGAGTTTCACAACGACGACAACAACAACGACAACAGCAGCACAAAGTCCCACCGCTATTAATCCAACATGTCCACGCCGAGTCCCACTCCTGTCAGCTCCGCCCCCGGCCGCGTCACTCCTGTCAGCTCCGCCCCCGGCACCTGAGGAGCAAAAAGCAGATTTGTCAGATAAATAATGACCTGCCAGGAGAAAATCCTCATCCATCTCCGCATCATCAAACTCATGTTGAAATTTACTCTGTAATAATGACACATCATCTGAAAGTCCTTACAAGTTTTACAAAATCATGTAAATAACCACATTATTACCACAAATCTATGAAGCGTCCTCTGTTGGCATTAAAATGCTGCAGTTTTCTAAAATAAAGTGCAAACTCTGCCTGTTGTAGTTCTACGCTTCGCCTCAATATGAAGTAAAACCCGGTGGAGCTGCACCATGCCACCGTGTCCCGCTTCAGCTCACCTGGATCCTCAACCCTCAGGACGCTGATGCTGGGCTGTTTGTCCATAATGCTTTTCCCAGCGTCTTCTGCATCATCTGTTAAGAAGCGACACTCGTACTTCCCCTGGTCATCCCTGGTGACATTCTGCAGAACCACAGACAGGTCGCCGCTCTCCAGCCGCTCGTCTCTCAGCTCCACTCGGCCCACAAAAGACGGATGCTGCTCGTCTGATTCCAAGTGTCCGTCTCGGTTAAGGAGGACAGATTGTGTTTTCTCCATGTCGGCTCTCCTCCACCATAACGCTCTGACTGTGGCGCCGGGACGACCCTGACATCTCAAAGTGACATTCTGTCCGGGCTGCGCCACCTGCACCTCCTGTGGCCCTAAATGACAATGAAACAATTAAAAAAAAACAAACAGATAAATGATAAAGTATAATTTATCTAATTTCAGAACAACAGGTAAATTATCCAAAGATTGAAAAGGTTGCTCTGTGTGCGCCTCACAGCCATAGAAAGATCTTAAAAGTTACTACAATAACTAGGGAAACATTCTTATAAAGCTTTGATCTGTGAAGTGTCGAGTCAAACTCTGCCTTAAGCAGCCACACACACACACACACACACACACACACACACACACACACACACACACACACACACACACACACACACACACACACACACACACACACACACACACACACACACTCACCTCCAGAGGAAGACGCCAGGTGACAGAGGCACATCCACGTCATCAGTGACGCGCAGATCGCAGTCCTGAAGGAATCCATTAGGCGGCACGGCAGAGGCTCAGAGCTTCACACTCTGAAGGTTTCAGCGGTGAGCGCCTCCATATATGCTATGAATTTTCGGGTTTCCTCCGGCTGGAAAAGCGGAGCTTGTGTCTGCCAGCCGGGAGCTCCAGGACGGGCAGGGCGACTCCAGGCTCGTCGGTGCCTCCCGCATGAGACGGAGCTCAAGCTGCTTCTTCTGCCTCTGCTCTCATTTGATCTTCTTGATAAAGACCGAAAGGCAAAAGCTCCGGGACAATTGTTCAACTCAGCTTTTGATGGATTTATTTATGTATTTATGTATGTATTTATTTATTTATTTATTAGAAATTCACTATTTTCAGTTTGTGGAGGTTATCAGCCCGCGGTGTGACACAGCATTATTTGGCACTCAAATTATTTCACAAACAGTTTTCCTGGGGAGAAAGGTTTTATAGTGGAACATATTACGTGATTACATCTTAAACCAAAGAGTTTTTTTTTTTTTTTTTTTGCAAAATCAACTTTTATATGAAGGTGGATCTAAAACGAGAAACTGGTTTTGAGTCAGGACAAACTGATTTGACACTGAAGTGTGAGACCCGCAGAGAGAGTTCAGCACAGGACGCTGAGCTTTTGGATGGCTCACAGATTTTCTACATGGATGTTTGGCTGCAGATGCTGAGCTCAAGCTGCTTCTTCTGCCTCTGCTCTCATTTGGCTGCATTCTTCTTGGTAAAGATCGAAAGGCAAAAGCTGCGGGACAATTGTTCAGCTCAGCTTTTGATGAATTTATTTATGTATTTATTTATGTAATTATGCCCTGTGATGGACTGGCGACCTGTCCAGGGTGTTTCACTGCCTTTCCCCATGTACCCACATACAACAGGAGCATGAAATGTCGTTTCTCCTCTGTCACTTGCAGTGCAACACAACACATAGAGCCCGTTCAATAAACATAAAAGCTAAAACTGAGGACATAACATAGACAAACATTCAAAAAGAGCCCCACTGTGACATTCAGTTCATATCTATATATATATATAAAATTCCAACACAACACATAGCCTATGGATAAAGAGCCATGGTGCAAAACAGTATTTGTAAAGTGCTGTTGTGTGTTTCAAAACATAAGCATTATTTGGCATGGCACTCAAATTATTTCACAAACAGTTTTCCTGGGAAAAAGGTTTAATCTTAGTGGAACATGTTACGTGATGACATCTTTAAGCCAAAGACTTTTTTTAAATCCACTTTTGTATGAAGGTGGATCTAAATGAGAAACTGGTTTTGAGTCAGGACAAACTGATTTGACACTGAAGTGTGAGACCCGCAGAGAGAGTTCAGCACAGGACGCTGAGCTTTTGGATGGCTCACAGATTTTCTACATGGATGTTTGGCTGCAGATGCAGGCGTGAGTAGAGAGAAAACGAGCTCATTTTTGATTGGATTAAAACTATAATATTATATTACATTGTGTATGTACAGTGGTGGAAAAAAAGTTTTCATACACCCTTAAAATTTGACACAATCTCACAACCTCAAATATTCTCATAGATAGATTTACATTATTGATCCCAAACTGGGAAATTCCCACGGGCTGTCCCAAAACTTCTTTCCACCACTGTATGATACCTGATATATGATGCAGTTTGTCTGAACTGTATCAGTCCCTAGCAGATAAACCATACATCAGTAATAAATACATCATATTTCATGTCCGCAAGAAAAACTGAAATAAACGAAAACATTTTACAATGTTGGTGTCAGAGTTTCAACAACAACTAAATCTTTTTCATACTTTGTATTTGAGGAAAACCCATTTACATTGTTGGTTTACGCAGAATTATCAACCAATTTCTGGATTAGGGTTAGGGTATAACTTTTGTAAAATAAATAAAATAAAATAAAATAAAATAAAATAACCTGTAGTATGCTCTTTAATGTGTGGATGTGTTTTTTTCCTTCCAAAGCACAGAAAGCCAAAAATGCTATGAGCTACCATGTGTTGTTGTTGTTATTGCTTTTCTTTTCGATCAAGAGCAATGATCAGTTTGTGTGAGAAATGAAGGTTTTATTAAAGCGTGGCTGAACAACAAAGTCTGTTCCTGCTTTGTTTGCTGTTGACCAGAAACCTTCCTCACATCTGTCATGTGATTTCCAAGAAAAGGTGTGCCGGCCGCCTTCAGGCCAGGACGTGTTTCTGTTGTTTCCATCCAAGAAGGCCAATCCCTTTTGTCGACGTAAAGAAACGGAGGCGAATTAAAGACGGACGGGATTAAACATGTCAGCCAAATTCCCCCGAGTCACCGTCATCCATGTAATCTGATTACAGATGGTGATAGACGATACCAAGTGACTGCCAAAGTCTGTCAGAATGACACAGATTATTGTCAGTAAGCTCACATTATTTTCATAGCATTTGGGTTCTTGATGAACACACCGAAAAGAGATTTTTCTGCCTCTGAATGTAAAACTAGAAAAGTTTTCCACTGCAGTGAGTCGCAAATAAGCAGAGCATTTAGGCTACCATTCATACAACTTAAACTTGAATTACTCAAAAAAAAAAACAAAAAAAACAAACAAACAGAAAAACAATATTTCATGGATATATTTCACCATATATGAAGGCTGTGCGGCTCAGAGATCAGACAGGAGACAGCTGGGCAGGTGATAATGATGATGATTATGACAACAATCATGAGAATAAATCCAGTTTTTATTTGGAAGCCAATCTGAAAGCTGTGCTACAAAGAGCTTCATCACATCAATGAATTAAGAACAAGGTGACAAAGAGCTTCATGTACCCAGAATCCCTCTCTCCGTTCCCGTCACACTTCATGACCCTTCATTTGTTCATGATCCTGATCGAAGTCATGAGAAACTGTATAGACACAGGAGGAATCCCAGCTTCATGTGTTCATCACCTTCATGTGTCCAAACATATCCAGCAGCTCACATCCACACACAGCGTCCCTTCAGGTGGCGCTCACCTGACTCTTTCTCTTTATTTTAATTTAAACCAAAGAAAAGAGGGGAATGAGCCCAGATTTCAAGCTGAGAGGATTTCTGAGCTCATCAGGACGGTCAGGTCTGTCCAGAGCAGGGCAGCTCCTCTGTAAACCAGATGATGGAGGATTATTGTTGTAATATTTCTGTGTTTTTGACAAAGCTCTACCTGACCGGGAGCAGCCTCTCCGAGCGGATTCACACCTGGGCTCTTTTATTCATCAAATTCAAAACCAAACAGGACAAAAGCTGACAAAGTGAGAAACACTCCAGAATTATTGTATATTATTAACAAATTCATATGGTGTTCAGGATAATCCATGCTGTCAGACAGCGGAGCACCTCAGATCCGTTCCCCTGCAGTCGGGACGGGCGCAACGATGTCCTGTTGCCCCGCCTGGGACGTCAGGACCGTCCGTCGGTCTGTCCACATGTCCTCTGGCTTCCGGCGTCTTCTTTGCCGCTTCCTCGTCCTTCAGCTGGAACACAAACGCAAAATGTCACTAAAACCTCCTGACTGAGAGTTTCCTCTGAAAAGCTGCTGAGCCCAACTTTTACTGAGGAACTTAGAAAACTCCTCAGCTCAGAGAAAGGGGCGGGGCCGAGCGCGTGGCTATAGGTGACGTCATGTTTCAGGAACAGGTGGACTTGTTCTGCCTGCAGTGATTGGATGAGAGGGAACGGGTCTTTGTGAGTGGTCTGATCTCAGAAATACTGCAGACAGAGGAGTTATGATGCTCCTGGAATATTGAAATAAAGATCTAAAAATAAAACATGTGGCCTTCTCTGATTAAACATGAAACACGGAAAAATATAAAGACCAATCAGGTACATGTTTAGCCTCTTAAACATCTGTATCTCGTTAAACAATTAGACAATATGCTATGTAAATAAGCAGTTTTTTATCTAGAACCTAAAGTGACCATGGCTGATAAAACTTTTGAAGCTGTGCCTCTAAACTGGACGCAGCAACAGCGCCTCCTTCTGGCACAACTTCTACATGACAGGAAGGATCTCATTAAAGGGAAATGTGGAGCAGGGCTGACATCATGATGGCGAAAAGAATCATGGGAACAGATGTGAGTTCAGATCAAGACTCTTCAGTCTGAGGCCAGGACAGAGCCTGCAGAGCTCAGGCACCAAACACCTGCAGCAGGTAACACTAGGGGTGTCACGATTCTCCAAATTGTCGATTCGATTTGATTTTCGATTTTAGGGTCACGATTCAATTCGATTCTATATTTTTTCTTCTTCTTATAGCACAGACCATTTTTAGACTAGTCTAGTCTACGATCATTGGTTCTATTCATTAAATTTTGTAAATCTTATTTCAAAAGATTGGCCACATAGTCTCATAAGTGATGCAATTTTCATTATTCGTGTGTAATGTATCACATTATAGACACTAATGGTCAAATTTAAATAATTTATTGACAATATAAAAGTAACAATCTTGTTCTCAGTCAAGTGGAAAACAACAAAAACAAATATAATAATAATAATAATAATAATAATAATAACAAAAATGAGAAGTCACACAGGATGCCTGCAATCTAGTGACCGAATAAGGTTGCAAGTCTGCTGCTATAAACAGCCCTATAGCATTAGTTATAGCTTTAGCACGAGCTGATGTTGGTGGAAGTTTTATTCCAAATGTGGATGGAAGAGTGGACTGGACCAGTGATGGTGTTTTCCCAGTTGTCAAATCTGTCTTTGTGATGCCTGCGAATGCGAATGTGATCCTCTCTTTGATTTCGATGATCGACGTAATTTTGATCATTTCCATTAATTGAAGTGACACCCCTGGGTAACACATCAATGTATTACTCTCTATCATTCAGTCTATTTAGCATATGTGCAAGTGCAATCTTTTCTCATAAAAGCTGCTCAACTATTACCAACAAAATAAAATGTATAATCAAAATGTATTCATACTGTGGGCATTTCGCTTTCAAAATATAAAGTATAAAGGTTTTTGCAAGTATTTTTTCCGTTTCAGCGGAAATACATGAGATCTGACGGTAACTAGTCTTTGTCAGCCAGCCAACTTGGGCTTATCATGTTTTCTAGACATTTTGATTCCCCAAAATTGAATAAATACCTCACACAGCAACACAAACTGCTCTGCTAGCTCAGTCATGTTGTAACTAGAATATCCGCTGGAAAAAAAAAAAATCATGGACTGAAAGTTATACTTCTGCCGACTTCTCAGTCATTTTTAATCTAACAGGTGCCGTGACAGTGACTCAGCAGCACAAATGATCGACTGCTTTCCATTGTCGGTGCCAGAACAATCATCTGTCTTTTCATAAAGTCACGGCAGATGTTTAATTTCAGCTGGGGGTGTGTCACTCCAATTTAACATCAGCTCCGATTAATGTGGCTAAGCAGCAAAAGTAAAGACAGTAAGCAGTCACATTAAGGCTGAACAGAGTTATAGAATCACCTTTTCAGACTGTTATAAATGTACCTCTGAAATAAAGACGACAGTTTTCACAGACATCTGTTTTCAATGTACAGATGCAAACAAATTGACAAATTAATTAAATCCATGGCCTAGGCAAATCATAAAGACTAAACAAATTAATAACGACTAATAGGCTAATTAATAACTGATAACAATAACACATTATTAACAAGAACAAAGTTATAGCAGCACATCTCCATGGAAAATCTTACAGGTACTGTCCGTGGTGCTGAACCTGCTGAGGCGTTTCATTCTCTTTATTATAGAAATTAAAGCTCCATAAAATTCACTTAGGATCTTGTTCAGCTCTTCTTTCCTTACAGGTGAGAAATCAGCTGTTTGCCCGGTGTTTGTCAGGTAGTCTTGTAGACATTTGACGGCCCAAGACGTTGACCGGGCCGTACCGGCTTCATTTCCTGACCTCTCCAGCTGATCCAGCTCTTCACTCGTCACTCTCGCGTATCTCTCCTTTTTCTCTTCTGTCTTGTCTTCCTCGTTCAGCCATTTATCCAAACTTAGGTCGCCAAAGAAATCAAAATTGACAACAAAACGGTCCATTATGCAGAGAACAAAGTTTCCAGCGGCTTTTGATGCGGGTTTCAGTGAAACTTTTTGATGATTGACCAATCAGGTTGCTCAGTCGGATCTACGTGTTGTATAATAGATATTTCATATGCAGGGGCTATGCAATTTGAGTTCTGCTGCGGTAACTGACCTTGGCCATGCCAGGAACCCCACCGCACGTATATCTATCTGTACAGAAAGAGGCACAGACAGACAGATACAGACAGACGCTGCAATAGTAACAGACCCACTGCAGGTGGCACTGTGTTTTCTAATACAGGAAACTTTGGCTTACGTGCAGCCTATGACACCATGTGATTTAACGCTAAATAGTAATGTTATTAACTTTAAAACAAGTTTAAAATGCAGCCACCTGATGCTATGGCAATAAAACGTTCATTTCTCAGCCATCAGCACTCACTGAGAACACAACCTTTCGCTTTCAAAAATATAAATATTACATATAGCCTATTTTTTGTTCTTCAGCCCCACTGACGGTGCGCCCCAGTGGATCTCAGGTATTTTATGGGAGGTCTGCTACAAACTGGGAAATTCCCAAACACTCCCAGGTGACACTGGAGTTTCCTGGTGTGAGTCAGAGGGAGTAACCAGTAACACTGTCAACATCACCGTCACTGGTGACTAATTAATTCCTTATCCACTATCAACACCTGTCTGGATTAAATCAGGATGAAGTTTGTCATCAACGTGCTCATTAACAATCTTTGATCTTATATGAATGTTAATAAAACTGAAGTTCCCACAATAAAACATGAAACAAAGAAAAATATAAAGAGCAATTAAGCACGTTTAGCCTCTTACACATTACACTCAACACACACACACACACACACACACACACACACACACACACACACACACTAATGACAAGAACAACAACAATCATGAGAATAAATACAGTTTTTATTTGGAAGCCAATCTGAAAGCTGTGCTACAAAGAGCTTCATCACATCAATGAATTAAGAACAAGGGCCCAATCCCAATGTCCACCCTCACACACTCACTGACTTTGAGGCGCGCTCCCGTTAAGTCCCGTTAAGAAAAAACATGCACACATAAAATCACCAATCCTACATGGTATCAAAAAAAAAAAAAAAAAAAAAAACATGGAGGGGGCAATCAGCAGTGACGCCGCAAGTTCTCATGTGAGTATAATATTTTATATAAGATGGCCTTCAGAAATGAAGGAAATAAGAAGATAGGCAATGCATTTTTTTTTTTTATCTCTTGGCAAACTCATCAATGCCTTTTGTGGGAGTAGATCATTTTTTTAATGCTGTTTTCACAACTCCTCAAAAATACCAAGCAAAAAACATATAACACATTTTTTTCCAGTCCGTTCCCGTCACACTTCCTGACCCTTCATTTGTTCATGATCCTGATCGAAGTCAAGAGAAACTGAAGACACACAGGAGGAATCCCAGCTTCGTGTGTCCATCACCTTCACGGCTGCTGGAGAAACATCTGCGGTGCAGCTGCCGCGGCGTTTGGACAAAGAACTAAAAACCATCCCAAGACGACTGGTTTCAGTCCTCTCCCTGCAGGAAAATCCCAACTCTTGTAGTTGTTTCCTGAGTTTCACAACGACGACAACAACAACGACAACAGCAGCACAAAGTCCCACCGCTATTAATCCAACATGTCCACGCCGAGTCCCACTCCTGTCAGCCCCGCCCCCGGCCGCGTCACTCCTGTCAGCTCCGCCCCCGGCCGCGTCACTCCTGTCAGCTCCGCTCCCGGCCGCGTTACTCCTGTCAGCTCCGCCCCCGGCACCTGAGGAGCAAAAAGCAGATTTGTCAGATAAATAATGATCTGCCAGGAGAAAATCCTCATCCATCTCCTCCTCATCAAACTCATGTTGAAATTTACTCTGTAATAATGACACATCATCTGAAAGTCCTTACAAGTTTTACAAAATCATGTAAATAACCACATTATTACCACAAATCTATGAAGCGTCCTCTGTTGGCATTAAAATGCTGCAGTTTTCTAAAATAAAGTGCAAACTCTGCCTGTTGTAGTTCTACGCTTCGCCTCAATATGAAGTAAAACCCGGTGGAGCTGCACCATGCCACCGTGTCCTGCTTCAGCTCACCTGGATCCTCAACCCTCAGGACGCTGATGCTGGGCTGTTTGTCCAAAATGCTTTTCCCAGCGTCTTCTGCATCATCTGTTAAGAAGCGACACTGGTACTTCCCCTGGTCATCCCTGCTGACATTCTGCAGAACCACAGACAGGTCGCCGCTCTCCAGCCGCTCGTCTCTCAGCTCCACTCGGCCCACAAAAGACGGATGCTGCTCGTCTGATTCCAAGTGTCCGTCTCGGTTAAGGAGGACAGTTTGTGTTTTGTCCGTGTCGGCTCTCCTCCACCATAACGCTCTGACTGTGGCGTTGGCAGGACCCTCACATGTCAAAGTGACATTCTGTCCGGGCTGCGCCACCTGCACCTTCTGTGGCCCTAAATGACAATGAAACAATTAAAAAAAAAAAAAAAAAAAAAAAAGATAAATGATAAAGTATAATTTCTCTAATTTCAGAACAACAGATAAAATTATCCAAAGATTGAAATGGTTGCTCTGTGTGCGCCTCACAGCCATAGAAAGATCTTAAAAGTTACTACAATAATCAGGGAAACTCCATTCTTATAAAGCTTTGATCTGTGAAGTGTCGAGTCAAACTCTGCCTTAAGAAGCCACACACACACACACACACACACACACACACACACACACACACACACACACACACACACACACACACACACACACACACACACACACACACACTCACCTCCAGAGGAAGACGCCAGGTGACAGAGGCACATCCACGTCATCAGTGACGCGCAGATCGCAGTCCTGAAGGAATCCATTGGGCGGCACGGCAGAGGCTCAGAGCTTCACACTCTGAAGGCTTCAGCGGTGAGCGCCTCCATATATGCTATGAATTTTCGGGTTTCCTCCGGCTGGAAAAGCGGAGCTTGTGTCCGCCAGCCGGGAGCTCCAGGACGGGCAGGGCGACTCCAGGCTCGTCGGTGGATGGATGAGAACATTTGAGATCGATGGATCGATGGATTTATTTATGTATTTATGTATGTATTTATTTATTTATTAGAAATTCACTATTTTCAGTTTGTGGAGGTTATCAGCGTGTGACACAGCATTATTTGGCACTCAAATTATTTCACAAACAGTTTTCCTGGGGAGAAAGGTTTTTATAGTGGAACATATTACGTGATGACATCTTAAACCAAAGAGTTTTTTTTTTTTTTTTTTTGCAAAATCCACTTTTGTATGAAGGTGGATCTAAAATGAGAAACTGGTTTTGAGTCAGGACAAACTGATTTGACACTGAAGTGTGAGACCCGCAGAGAGAGTTCAGCACAGGACGCTGAGCTTTTGGATGGCTCACAGATTTTCTACATGGATGTTTGGCTGCAGATGCTGAGCTCAAGCTGCTTCTTCTGCCTCTGCTCTCATTTGGCTGCATTCTTCTTGGTAAAGAAGAATGCAGGTACAGGTACCCCTTCCCTAGTGAGGATAAGCGGTTTAGAAGATGAATGAATGAATGAATTTATGTAATTATTTATTAGAAATTCACTATTTTCAGTTTGTGGAGGTTATCAGCCCGCGGTGTGACACAGCATCAGAATCAGAATCACTTCATTGTCATTTTCCCCATGTACCTACAGACATCAGGAGCAGGAAATGTCGTTTCTCCTCTGTCACTTGCAGTGCAACACAACACACAGAGCCCGTTCAATAAACATAAAAGCTAAAACTGAGGACATAACATAGACAAACATTCAAAAAGAGCCCCACTGTGACATGCAGTTCATATCTATATATATATATATATAATTCCAACACAACACATAGCCTATGGATAAAGTGCCATGGTGCAAAACAGTATTTGTAAAGTGCTGTTGTGTGTTTCAAAACATAAGCATTATTTGGCATGGCACTCAAATTATTTCACAAACAGTTTTCCTGGGAAAAAGGTTTAATCTTAGTGGAACATATTACGTGATGACATCTTAAGCCAAAGACTTTTTTTTAAATCCACTTTTGTATGAAGGTGGATCTAAAACGAGAAACTGGTTTTGAGTCAGGACAAACTGATTTGACACTGAAGTGTGAGACCGGCAGAGAGAGTTCAGCACAGGACGCTGAGCTTTTGGATGGCTCACAGATTTTCTACATGGAAGTTTGGCTGCAGATGCAGGCGTGAATAGAGAGAAAACGAGCTTATTTTTGATTGGATTAAAACTATAATATTATATTATATTGTGTATGTACAGTGGTGGAAAAAAGTTTTCATACACCCTTAAAATTTGACACAATCTCACAATCTCAAATGTTCTCATGAAATATTTGTGGAAAAATCTTTTTTGTGTTTCAAAAGGTGTGGCTGCATTAGACAGATACAAACAAATACAAATAATATTTTTTTGTTTATTGTTTACAAGAAAAACTAAGCAAACTAAATAGCTGACAGTGTAATCTTTATCTTCAGGCATGTTTCCTGCGTTAGGTTCCTTGTTTTAGCCATTTTTTTTTTTTTTAGATAGATAGATAGATAGATAGATAGATAGACTTTATTGATCCCAAACTGGGAAATTCCCACGGGCTCTCCCAAAACTTCTTTCCACCACTGTATGATACGTGATATATGATGCAGTTTGTCTAAACTGTATCAGTCCCTAGCAGATAAACCATACATCAGTAATAAATACATCATATTTCATGTCCGCAAGAAAAACTGAAATAAACGAAAACATTTTACTATGTTGGTTTCAGAGTTTCAACAACAACTAAATCTTTTTCATACTTTGTATTTGAGGAAAACCGATTTACATTGTTGGTTCACGCAGAATTATCAAACACTTTCTGGATTAGGGTTAGGGTATAACTTTTGTAAAATAAATAAAATAAAATAAAATAAAATAAAATAAAATAACCTGTAATATGCTCTTTAATGTGTGGATGTGTTTTTTTTTCCTTCCACAGCACAGAAAGCCAAAAATGCTATGAGCTACCATGTGTTGTTGTTGTTGTTGTTGCTTTTTTTTTCGATCAAGAGCAATGATCAGTTTGTGTGAGAAATGAAGGTTTTATTAAAGCGTGGCTGAACAACAAAGTCTGTTCCTGCTTTGTTTGCTGTTGACCAGAAACCTTCCTCACATCTGTCATGTGATTTCCAAGAAAAGGTGTGCCGGCCGCCTTCAGGCCAGGACGTGTTTCTGTTGTTTCCATCCAAGAAGGCCAATCCCTTTTGTCGACGTAAAGAAACGGAGGCGAATTAAAGACGGACGGGATTAAACATGTCAGCCAAATTCCCCCGAGTCACCGTCATCCATGTAATCTGATTACAGATGGTGATAGACGATACCAAGTGACTGCCAAAGTCTGTCAGAATGACACAGATTATTGTCAGTAAGCTCACATTATTTTCATAGCATTTGGGTTCTTGATGAACACACCGAAAAGAGATTTTTCAGCCTCTGAATGTAAAACTAGAAAAGTTTTCCACTGCAGTGAGTCGCAAATAAGCAGAGCATTTAGGCTACCATTCATACAACTTAAACTTGAATTACTCAAAAAAAAACAAACAGAAAAACAATATTTCATGAATATATTTCACCATATATGAAGGCTGTGCGGCTCAGAGATCAGACAGGAGACAGCTGGGCAGGTGATAATGATGATGATTATGACAACAATCATGAGAATAAATCCAGTTTTTATTTGGAAGCCAATCTGAAAGCTGTGCTACAAAGAGCTTCATCACATCAATGAATTAAGAACAAGGTGACAAAGAGCTTCATTCATTTGTTCATGATCCTGATCGAAGTCATGAGAAACTTTAGACACACAGGAGGAACCCCAGCTTCATGTGTTCATCACCTTCATGTGTCCAAACATATCCAGCAGCTCACATCCACACACAGCGGCCCTTCAGGTGGCGCTCACCTGATTCTTTCTCTTTATTTTAATCTAAACCAAAGTAAGGAGGGGAATGAGCCCAGATTTCAAGCTGAGAGGATTTCTGAGCTCATCAGGACAGTCAGGTCTGTTCAGAGCAGGGCAGCTCCTCTGTAAACCAGATGATGGAGGGTTATTGTTGTAATATTTCTGTGTTTTTGACAAAGCTCTGCCTGACCAGGAGCAGCCTCTCCGAGCGGACTCACACCTGGGCTCTTTTATTCATCAAATTCAAAACCAAACAGGACAAAAGCTGACAAAGTGAGAAACACTCCAGAATTATTGTATATTATTAACAAATTCATATGGTGTTCAGGATAATCCATGCTGTCAGACAGCGGAGCACCTCAGATCCGTTCCCCTGCAGTCGGGACGGGCGCACCGATGTCCTGTTGCCCCGCCTGGGACGTCAGGACCGTCCGTCGGTCTGTCCACATGTCCTCTGGCTTCCGGCGTCTTCTTTGCCGCTTCCTCGTCCTTCAGCTGGAACACAAACGCTCTTGTCCAGGACCCGAATTCACAAAACCCCTAACCCTAACCCTTATCTTACCTCTAAGGGTTTCCTTAAATGTCACTAAAACTTCCTGACTAAGAGTTTCCTCTGAAAAGCTGCTGAGCCCAACTTTTACTGAGGAACTTAGAAAACTCCTCAGCTCAGAGAAAGGGGCGGGGCCGAGCCCGTGGCTATGGGTGACGTCATGTTTCAGGAACAGGTGGACTTGTTCTGCCTGCAGTGATTGGTTGAGAGGGAACGGGTCTTTGTGAGTGGTCTGATCTCAGAAATACTGCAGACAGAGGAGTTATGATGCTCCTGGAATATTGAAATAAAGATCTAAAAATAAAACATGTGGCCTTCTCTGATTAAACATGAAACACAGAAAAATATAAAGACCAATCAGGTACATGTTTAGCCTCTTAAACATCTGTATCTCGTTAAACAATTAGACAATATGCTATGTAGATAAGCAGTTTTTATCTAGAACCTAAAGTGACCATGGCTGATCTGACCGCTGGTCCAGGAGCGGAGGACTGCTCCGCTGGTGGTCCGCCGTGCGTGGTTGTCTGTTGGCTTAGTGTGTGTATTGGAGTGCTGCGGCAGATGACCTGGCCTCCACAGTCACCGGACCTGAACCCAATCAAGATGGTTTGGGGTGAGCTGGACCGCAGAGTGAAGGCAAAGGGGCCAACAAGTGCTAAACACCTCTGGGAACTCCTTCAAGACTGTTGGAAAACCATTTCAGGTGACTACCTCTTGAAGCTCATGGAGAGAATGCCAAGAGTGTGCAAAGCAGTAATCAGAGCAAAGGGTGGCTATTTTGAAGAAACTAGAATATAAAACATGTTTTCAGTTATTTCACCTTTTTTTGTTAAGTACATAACTCCACATGTGTTCATTCATAGTTTTGATTCCTTCAGTTAGAATCTACAATGTAAATAATCATGAAAATAAAGAAAACGCATTGAATGAGAAGGTGTGTCCAAACTTTTGGCCTGTACTGTATATAAAAATGTTGTACCTGCTTGCAACATGGAGTGTTATTTTACTGTATTAGCTGGCTTGTTGTATAGCTATTTTACACATTGGCTGCTTTGCCATAACACATACACTGTGAGTGAACCTGTAGTGTACTGCTTATACTTGACTACATTTACACTTAAATACTACTATATTTATGTATATACTGTTTATAGGTTCAAGGTTGCCAGTTGCCACACACAAGGTTTGGAAGGGATCAACGTCATCAAAACACTTGATGACGTTGATCATTTGTATGTTGCCGAATGTATGTGAACGTGACTACAATATGATGATTCATGTGCAGTGTGTATTTTCTTTTCTTTTCTTTTCTTTTTTTTTTTTTAATTGTAAAGCACTTTGGCACAGTGTTGTTGTTTTTAAATGTGTTTTATAAAGAAAGATGGATGGTACTTCAAGTATGAGTTGAATTCTGATTTGAGCATTGTGTACTTGTGTGTGGCAACTGGCAACCTTGAACCTATAAACAGTATATACGTAAATATAGTAGTATTTAAGTGTAAATGTAGTCAAGTATAAGCAGTACACTACAGGTTCACTCACAGTGTATGTGTTATGGCAACTACCTCAAAGCAGCCAATGTGTAAAATAGCTATACAACAAGCCAGCTAATACAGTAAAATAACACTCCATGTTGCAAGCAGGTACAACATTTTTATATACTTGTACTAAGTTTTAACTACTATTGGATAATACACTTAAACTTAAAGTATATCAAGTATGTTATACTTGGAGTATACTTAAACTTTGTCTGTGTACTTGTCAGTATAAAGTATACTTTTGTTAAGTATATTCCTGATAGTACATTCAAAGTAATCTGAAAAGTATACTTACCTAAGTTAGTTCACAGAAAGTATACTTAGTTCATAAAAAGTATACTTATAAGTATACTTGAGTATACTACTTTTTGGTAAGGGTTGTTTGTTTGTTTGTTTGTTGAATTAGATGTATTATATTGATTAGGTGAAGATGCACCAGGGCTAAGGGGCTGGTAGAGTTTTAACTTTCCTCTTCTCTCTCTGGACAGGTGCTGAGGCTCCCGGCAGCAGCCCGGGTTCCTGGCGGTGTTTTCTCCACGTTCCCTTCTCTGTTGGTGTGCAGTGACACGGGTGGATGATTTGTTGACCTTTTCCCCTTTTTTTTTTTTAATATATTATTATTCCCCTGCTGCTATGGTAAGCCCCAGCCCTGTCTGACCTCTTTCTCTCTACCAGTGGTTTTAGTAATATGTGTTGATTATACCCTGGTGCTTTATTTGTTGGTATTCATTTCTTTTCTGTTTTAATAAATATTTCTTTATTGAAACCGTCTCTGCCCGTGATGTTGTGAACCTGAGTTCCCCCCCGTGCATTAGCCTCTCTAATCAGTAATTTCCTGTGGTGAAATTCCCCAGGTGGTGTTGTCCTACACTTACCTATTAGCCTCCCTCACGCTACATTCATAAAACATGTGGCCTTCTCTGATTAAACATGAAACAAAGAAAAATATAAAGACCAGTCAGGCACATGTTCAGCCTCTTACACAGCTGCATCGTGTTAAACAGACAGTATGTAGATAAGCAGCTTTTATGTAGAGCCTACAGTGACCATGGCTGATAAAACTTTTGATGCTGTGCCTCTAAACTGTACGCAGCAACAGCGCCTCCTTCTGGCACCACCTGTACATGACAGGAAGGATCTCATTAAAGGGAAATGTGGAGCAGGGCTGACATCAAGATGCCGAAAAGAATCATGGGAACAGATGTGAGTTCAGATCATTGCAGCTTCAGTGAAGACTCTTCAGTCTGAGGCGAGGACAGACTGCAGAGTTCAGGCACCAAACACCTGCAACAGGTAACACATCAATGTATTACTCTCTATCATTCAGTCTATTTAGCTCATGGAACAATTAACAAATGCTATACTGAACTGTGATACACATCCTCAAATTATATTAACCTGTAAACTTTTATTTTAAGTCTTTCTTGCATTTATTAGCAGGAGGCCTGGATGGTTCACAGTGAGCTCGGCCATCCTGACAGCACTGACTCCCGTCCCTCATCACAGAGTCAGGAGCTGCTTTTAGTGCTGAGATGCTTTATCAAATTCTCTTAGCAGAGAAATGTAGGAGTCCTAAAGTAAGGTCAAGTAAACGGGCAAACGGCCAGTAAAAACATTCCCTGCTGGTGTCAAAACAGAATTGTTGAACTGAGGCCAAGTTTGGTGAAGTTAGAGTGAGAAATTTATGATCTCAGTGGTTAAAGACGCAGCGGGTGTGTCTGACCTCGTTTGGCTGCAGTTTTCAAATGTTAATATTATCAGTTTTATCTCATGGAAGACAAAGTCTGTCCTCTGAGTTAACTCATGCAGACAGACGTTTCTGCGTGTGATGCTGGGTCAACTGGACGACGGTGAAGACGCCTGATGACACACACCGCTCACGATGTGTCGCAGGGCGTCTTGAGATGCAAGAAGTCATTCATTTGTCTGGCAGCAAGGTCACAGAGCACAAACAAACAGTCGCTCACAAGGTCACCTAAAATGAGAAGAACATTCAGGAGCTCAACTCAGCATCTCCATCCCAGTTTAATCCCAGTGACGATGAAAAATCCTTCCACACATCAAGCCTCTCATTAGACCTGCCAGCTCTCCAGTTCATATTAATGTAATGATAATCATGTTTCATACACACGGACAAACGCCCAGGTGTGGCTCTTGTGAGGCTTTAGGTGAGACCAGCAGGTTTGGCTTCATGTTTTTCCTCTGAACGTTGACATTCAGTCCAGCACAAAGAGAAGCAGGCCCTGCAGCCTGTTCACTGTGTGTGTCACAGTAAAATACATTCATAACGGTAAAGGATCATAAGGATCCTCTGGGGAAAAGTGTTAAATGCAGGGAAAAAATCACAGTTTGGCAAAGGAGGGTTTGACGTCCAAAGAGGAATCCCAGCTTTCTGAAACCTTGTGATCTGAACGGGACGCCACATTTACAGCCCAAGTTCAGGACAATCCCCCACAAGGTGGCACTCTGTGGCAAAACAACACCGACCGAGTTCAGTTTGGGCTGAATGGGTAAAGTGTCATGACTCTCCTGCTGTTAAGACATGGTGTTCAGACTTTACCCTGAGACATTACTGAGTCCATGAAAACATTTACCTTTTTACCTTTTTAGTATAGCTTTTGAGTCCTCCTGATATTGCTGTTTGTGTGCCTTGATCTTTGTTGATTATTGTTTTTGTTTTGATTATTACTTTACTTCTTGTATTTATTTCATGCATTTTTAACATTGTACTTATTTTTTTTTTTTTTTTTTTAACTGTACAGCACTTTGGTCAACTTGGGTTGTTTTTAAATGTGCTTTATAAATAAATTTGACTGATTGATTGATTTGCAAGTCCACTCGTGCTGCATTTCCCCAGACTGCAGAGACTCAGTAAAACTGCAGTCGATCTTGGATTAATATACATTAGGTTTAGATTAGATTAGAATCCCTTCATTCATGAAAACTGCAGTCAAATGTCTGTCTGATGCAGGTAAATTCCTCTTTCTTAGCACTGGAAGCTGCGTGGTTTGGAAACAGTCATGTTATTATCTGTTCCTTATGCACAAATCTACAGGAAAAACAAAGTCTGTCTTCTTTCTGTTAGTTCAGTCGTTCTTTTTGTTTGGGGGGCGATACTGAACCCCTCTGCTCTTGTTCAGACATGTTGAACTCGTCCACAGCTTTATCACACAAGCTGAGCTCTCTCTATCTGAAACAACAAAACACACACACACACACACACACACACACACACACCTCTCAGGCTGAACCGGTTTTTACTTCAGGAAGCATCAACCAGCAGATCAAGTCCAAATTTCTGAGAAAAATGTTTTTCTCCTCCACAAACCTGTTCAACATGTGCATTACAGCGTTCTGCTAAGTGCTTTGCAGAATAAATGATCAATGACTCATAAAGAATCTGAGAAAATTTAAATTACAAAGTGTTTTACATCATAAATGAATTAACAGCAAAGTCAAGAAAAACGTCAGAGGAAGAATCCCAGCCTCCATCACTACAGACTTCTTTTATTAACATGCATGTACATAGAGAGTGAAATCAGATGGTTACACACACACACACACACACACACACACACAGGACAGATTTAAAACTTTAAGTATCAGTGAGCTGGGCCCTGTCCCATGCAGCTGGATTAACATACCCGGGGTTTCTCTCAGTGATCTGGCTTCACTTAACCAGACATCCACACTCCTGATGTTCGGTCCCATGAAGCCGGTTATCAACTCGCTAATTCAACCCAGGCTTTTCCAATCTAGATCTGTGCGCGCTCACAGAAAAAGGGCGGAGTTTGCTGCATACGACCAATCACAGACAAGGAAAAATCCACCTGAGCCGCATACTTTACGACGGAGGAGCAGACAATAATCTGAAATAAATATGAGGAATATAAATCCATCATCCAGGCAAAAAGCAACACAGCTGCCAACAGCCGCAAGGAATGCTGGCAAAAAATCGCCAACTGTGTCAATGCGTAAATTAGTGGGATTATAATCTGACTTCCCCACCATGACGGCTCGAGTAGATCGGACTACAGTAACATTTGTGTGTTCAGTAAATGAATGTGTCTCCCACTCAGCCGTACACTCCTGCAGAGGAACTGGCCCTCTCTCACAGTGAGGGGCGACCCTCGCTGGGCCGCTGCCCTCAGTTTGAGTTTCAGCAGAATCGTCACTTTGATTCAACTGATTTTGATATTTCATTTTATAAAGCCTCTGACGCCTCGTGTTTATTCTGCTGGTTAAAATATTATTTCACTGTCACTTAAAGACTGTAAAACATTTGGCACCAACTGTCATGTGGACTTTTCAGGGCAGCCAGCCTAAATACTAAATATGAGCAAACTAATGGAAACCTAAAGGAGCCCAGAGGCTGGCGTGTATTTTATCAGACTTTTATTTAACCCTCTGAATTAAATTCCCCTCATTTATTTTCAAAAATATTTTTAAAAATCATTACATCAGTCTACAAGATCAATTTTTGGTTGGACAGCGTAGAGTCATGAGGAAAAAAACAAAACAAAACGAGAATTCCTTCTTTTTCTCTTCAAACTTGAAAAAATGTGAGAGAAAAACAAGCAGCGTTAAAATAAGAACTCTTAGTAAAATGTATTAATTTTATAAAAGAAGAAGAAGAAGAAGAAAGGAAAAAAATCCTCAGCCTAACTTGGAGAAAAAGGAGCACAAGTTGTGCACCTTGATCCACTGGGTTCTCATCCAATGGGCAGGCCATTTTCCCAGAGAGCTGATTGGTCAGTAGGTGGGGCTTTTCTACCTGCTGAGCTCTGATCCTGAACTTAACCTGCTCCAGAGCAGGTGAGGTGTTCAGCCTATGTTACCATGGCAACATACCCCGATAAAAAGTAAACCACCTTCATGGTACAGAAAACCCAGCAGGGTTAACCCTGAAGTTAGCTCGCTAAGCCCAAATCCAGCTGCATGGTACAGGCCTCTGGTCAGCTCACACCTGTCCAGGTAAACAGTGCCAATAAAGTCTGTTCAATCATCATCATCATCCAAACATTTTGTGCCCCTCCCAGTAAAACAGAGCGTCCCACTGAGGTTCCTTCATGATCACGTGTGTGTTGGTTCCCCTGCCTCGTTTCTTCTCCCTCAGTGAAGCTGCATCTCTCCTGCTGCTGAAGGATGCCACTGCACTGCTGACTCATGCACGTCATCATCAAGTCATGACTCAGCATGTCTCTTCACTCACACACAGCTACAGTTCAGCTGAGGCATACTTACTGCACACCAGACTGTGTGGTATCGATTTGCTATTTGTTTTCTGCACATCACAAGAACAGCCACAACAGAAAGAACCACAGTGACCTGTGCCAGCACTGCAGCTCGTCCACGCCCAGCAGGCTCATCAAGGCCACGGCCATTCACAGAGTCTACACTCATTTTGTCTCCATCTGAAGCGTCTGAAACAACAAAATCAAAGACAGAGACAAAGACAGAGACAGAATCAGGTTGGTGAGTAAACAGATGAGGGTCAGAGGAAAAGGCTGCATGTCCTCCTCATCAGACTCATGTGGGAGTTTGTCTGGAAACGACAGTTTTCTCTCCTGACTCTCACTGACTGAACTGAGGGGAACATGTTTGGTACCAACAAGGGTTAGGACACATGTTCAAGACAACATGTCCATCTGTGAAGGGCTTCACTTGTGGGACAGCTGGGACAAGGCCTTTTGAAAAATGAACTTCACTTTTAATTTAAATATATATATTTAACAATAAGGTGGAAAGCAAAATATAAAACTGAGTTATTAACAGTTTATGAAAGGTATTTGAATTGAAAGAGTTGCCTAACAGATTATGGAAAGTAAGGGGGGCGTTCCCTTTTTAAAATGGAAAAGGAACAGAATAAATAATTCCTGCTGCTCACATCAGTCATTATCTACTATAGTGGTATGAAATCATGATCAAAGTATAAAGTCAAGCTCTCATGTTTCTGTCCTGTGTCTGTTCAGAATCGACCTCCAACATGAAAGAAAACAGACCTCAGGTCAGATGTCATCCTGTCCCAGTTAAACTCACCTGGACCTGCAACCTCCAGCTCAATGATGCAGATGGGAGCAGTTTTAATAATGGCTCTGTTCCTGTGTTTGGCTCCAGCAGCTGCAAAGCGACACTCGTATGTTCCTCCGTCCTCCATCTTCACGTTCTTCAGAATCACAGACAGGTCGCCGTTCTTCATCTCTTTGTCTTTCAGCTCCACTCGGTTCTCAAAAGATGGATGCTGGTAGACTAAGTCAAAGCGCCCGCCTCGGTAGAAGAAGACATATTTTAGTTCCCACAGGTCAGTTCTTCTCCACTCTGCTGCTCTGATGTTGACACCATCAGGAGCCTGACAGCTCAGGGTGACATCGTCTCCAGGTCGAGCTGTCAGGTTCAGGTTCAGGGCTAAAGGACGATGGAAAAACAAACCCAGAACAGAAAAGTTAACAACACAGATCTTCAAAAAGATTCCAGTGTTTGTCAGTTCAAACTTCAAATGGATCCCCAAACGCTCAGAAGCCGTCGGCTCATCAGTTTGAACATCAGCCCCGTTCACAAATAAGCACAAGTCATTTGTGAGTGCAGAGAACATCCATCATATCTACAGTCTGTACAGTAAAACCTGCAGCTGAACTCCCCTCTGTGCTGAGCTGTGAACATAAACCCTCTGAGAATATTCATCCTGTCATCACAACTTTATTCTCTTCTGCTTCTACATTTGTTGTTTCTGTCTTCCTGATACAAAAGTGGAGGCTGGAGTAGAATCTGGGCTTCATTACATTTTCAGAAAAACAAACTGTATGTGATTGTTTGATCATCAAACATGATGTGATTGTTCTCAGTGGTTTCAGTGAAGGTGATGAGGTGCAGGTTTGGACCTGTGACAGCAGGCAGGACTGGACTGGAACCAGCAGGACGACTGGCTGATGGTCCCTCATGAAACCAGACCAGACAGAGAGGACAAAGAGCTCTCCCTCAGCAAATCAAGGCACTAAAAACTCAACGGGAGTGCAAAATCTGTTCCCTCCGACCGTCCCAGTGGCTCATCTCACTGTTTCTGGTCGACTAAAAGTACCTTCACCTGCTACAGACACACACACACACACACACACACACACACACACACACACTTGTCCACTCACACTCACACTCACCTTCAGAGGAAGCAGCCAGGTGACAGATCAGGGAGCTCAGAGCCAGGAGGGACGCAGCGCTGAGAGAAGCCATGAGAGCAGAGATCTGCCTCTGACTGTCTGTCTGTCTGTCTGCCTACCTGTCTGTCTTCCTGCTTCCTGAACCTGTCACAAATATGAAGGCACTCCTCTGGGTCACATGATTTACCAGAAGCCAACCCCATTGCTGCGTTCAAGTGCTAACTCCTTCTCATTCCGTGTTTTTTTCTTTATTTTTATTGTTTTCGACATTGTAGTGAATATTAATAGGGGAGACCGGGGTTGGTTTTCACATGGGTTGGTTGTCACACTGCTTATTACAGCAACACTAGAGGGCGCTGTAACATGATGTTGATATGAAAGAGTTTGCCTGACTTCTTTTGTAATTTTTATGGGTCAGATTAATTTTTTCTCATTGGTGTTCTTTTTGTATTAAAGCGGGTATGTTATTAGTTATTTAAACATCACACACTTATTAACAAGTGGAAGGTAATTGCTTTGATTTGAATCAACTTTTAGCTAGCAAGCTTAAGCCACGTGGTAGCTAGCTTAAAATGTTGGTCAAGGTGTCAGTCCCTTAAAATGCATACACAGCACAGCTAAGGACTTTGATATTAACTACAGAACACTCACCTGTTACTGTCAAAAAATGTCCACTGATGACATAGAGGGCGGGGCTACCACACCATCATTGGTAGTTAGCTATATCAAAAATCGTCATATTTTCAGCACTGACCAAGAAAAGCAGCTAGAAAACTACATTACAGAGGCTTCTGATATTTATTACGGTCTTGCACCCAAAGAAGTCAGTGGTCTTGCATACCAGTTAGCAGTGTAGTCCAGTCATTAAAAGGTTCCTATATATATAGTAACCTTTTAATTCACTGTTTAAATGTCTCTTCTGGCTTTTATTCCCTATATTCCTTATTAGCGCATATCAAATCAGATAATGTGTGATATGCATGTGTAAACAGAATAATTCAAAGAACTTGTAATTGACTTTTTTTCTTGTCTTTGTGTGTGTAATCAACTTGTGAATTTTTATAGTGATATCTGAAAGTAAAATGTTGATCCCCTTTCCCCTGTGTGTTAAAAACAGTGTTTTTTGGTATTATATGGTCATAAATAGGTGATTTTCAAAACTTTCCACCAATGGGATTCCTTGGGACTTTTTTCCCCTCACTCAGGACAAACTGAGGATACAAAATCAGTTGAGTTTGCTTCTCTTGCAATTTGTCCTAGGTTGACCCCAATTTTGGCCTAAAATTACTGGACTAGTGGCCCAGAGAGTGACCAGCTGAGCCAGTGCAGATTGGTTTGGTGGCTTCCTCAAACGCCACCTTTCTCTCTCCATCCGGTCACCAGGCCACAAGCTTCATCAAGGAGAATGTTGGCTTGTTCTTCGACAATCTCGAAAAGATCATGTTGGAGAATGAATTTGGGCCTCATGAAATATGGAATATGGATGAAACCAGTGTAACCACTGTACACAAACCAAACAAGGTTGTGGCTGCAAACAAGTGGGCAGCCTGTACCTGGTCCTGCTGGCTCTGCTTACTCCTGCACCTTCCAGAGCCGTGAGCTTTACTGCATTCATGCATTTACACGCTTGGATCTTTGTTTTCGTCTCACTAATGTTCTCCCTCTTCCTCTGTGTGTGTGTGTGTGTGTGTGTGTGTGTGTGTGTGTGTGTGTCTGCCACGTGGGTCGAGCCCTCCTGCTGCTTCTGTTGTCATGTTGTCTGCTTCTGTGTTTTCTTGCATTTGCTTACGCTGAGTTGACTTTTCCCACCAAAACCAACCAGAGACAGATTTTACATTCAGTCACATCACAGAACTAAAGGCTCAGTCCGTAACTTCAGGACAGAGCGCTGCTTATTCTCAACACGGACTGAACTGCAGGGGTGGGCAGACGAAGCTTACGAGGCTTCAGGGCTCTGAAAACAGAGAACACAGAGACACCTGCTGGTCTGCAGAGAATATAGCAGCCATTTAACCTGCAGACAGCTGCTGACACGCTGCTACAGCACTGCTGACCTCATCCTCTCAGTCCAATATGTGTTCAGGTAGAAGGCCACCTGTGCTCATTTTAATCTTCTCATGTTCACTTATTGAACTGCTACAATAAATGAACACATATTGTAGTTCCTCCCGCTCACTTCTGCTGTGATGTTGACATCAGGAGCCTTGCAGCTCAGGGCGACGTCGTCTCAGGTCGAGCTTTCAGGACTAAAGGACGATGGAAAAACAAACCCAGAACAGAAAAGTTAACAACACAGATCTTCAAACAGATTCCAGTTTCTGTCAGTTCAAACTTCAAATGGATCCCCAAACGCTCAGAAAGCCGTCGGCTCATCAGTTTGAACATCAGCCCCGTTCACCAATAAGCACAAGTCATTTGTGAGTGCAGAGAACATCCATCATATCTACAGTCTGTACAGTAAAACCTGCAGCTGAGCTCCCCTCTGTGCTGAGCTGTGAACATAAACCCTCTGAGAATAATCACAACTTTATTCTCTTCTGCTTCTAGATTAGTCGTTTCTGTCTTCCTGATATAGAAGAGGAGGCTGGAGTAGAATCTGGGCTTCATTACATTTTCAGAAAAACAAACTGTATGTGATTGTTTGATCATCAAACATGGTGTGTTTGTTCTCACTGGTTTCAGTGAAGGTGATGAGGTGCAGGTTTGGACCTGTGACAGCAGGCCCGTGCACACAGGACTGATCTGAAACCAGCAGGACGACTGGCTGATGGTCCCTCATGAAACCAGACCAGACAGAGAGGACAGAGAGTTCCCCCCTCAGCAACTACAGTGGTGGAAAAAAGTTTTTGGACACCCTTAAAATTTTACACAATCTCACAATCTCAAATATTCTCATGAAATATTTGTGGAAAAATCTTTTTTTGTGTTTCAAAAGGTGTGGCTGCATTAGACAGATACAAACAAATACAAATTATATTTTTTTGTTTATTGTTTCCAAGAAAAACTATTCAAACTAAATAGTTGACAGTGTAATCTTTCTCTTCAGGCGTGTTTCCTGCGTTAGGTTCCTTGTTTTAGCCATTTTTGTGTCTGAAGAACTTTCAGATGTGCTGCTTTATATAGACACCAAGCTTGGCAACAAAAATTGGGTCTTTTAATAAAAAGAACCACCTTCATCACTGCTACCAAAATGAGCCAATACTCCAAATTTCTTCTGTATTTTTATGGAACCAATCAATTTGAAGTTTTTAATGTCTTTTTTAGAATTTGTTTAGTATTTTGGCTGTGACTGGACTAAAAGAAATTGCACTGAAGACCTAAGAGTGATTCTTAATGCAATATTTCACAAATGCATGGGGGGTCCCAAAACTTTTTTCCACCACTGTAAGGCACTAAAAACTCAACGGAGGTGCAAACTCTGTTCCATCCGACCGTCCCAGTGACTCGTCTCACTGTTTCTGATCGACTCTCCTGCTAAACCTTCCCAAGAAGCAGCAAAAACACCAGCGGCTGGGTTTC
>NC_043993.1:37206077-37208577 GCF_902150065.1 Myripristis murdjan
AACCAACCCCACTGTGTAGTCACTGGTCTCAAACCTGACTAGCACTCGCTATGAGTTAGATAAATGTTATGAGCTATGTTTTAGGCAACATGACGCTTAATACATTGATGTAAGATTGGATTTGGTAACGCACGCACACACTTCAGTAGTCAAAAAATTAGAAAAGTAAAGAAATTCACTTACTTGGTGGTAAAACACACTTTTACACGTATCTCCTCAAAAATGCAGCCAATTCCCCCCAAAATTCGCGTTGGGCTCTCTTACGATCATGTGACGAAATAACCAGAAGCACTTGCTGGTTGACCTTGTGCAACTACCTAAAAAGTCTGTGTTACAACTGACCCCGCGTTAGTTTCTACCCCGCGCTCCCCTACTCCAGCGCCTCCCGAGGGGTACACGGACCCCCATTTGATAACCGCTGGGCTGGAGCTTTGTCTTTTATTTGTTTCTTGCGTCAGGGACGTTTAGATTTGGAACTGATTAGTGCCTCGGGGCAGCACCGAGCCGCTGTTGTTATCTTATTCTTCTTCATCTTATTATTATAGCGAATTTTGGTTTGCTACTCCTCCCACAGTTTCAAAAAAATCTATGACATTATAATTATGAAAATGTCCGTCTCAGTCGGAAATGGTGTGCTATGACTTCTGTATATTTCAGGAGTTTCCATGGCGACAAAAATCCCAAAAAACTACCTCGACACAGTCAATGGACGAAATGTGCGGCTTGGTCAGATCGCCTAGCCTGCAAATTTTGGTTGCGATCGCAGTCACCATGGCAACATAAAAAGTTTTCAAAAACTCCCATAGGAAATGAATGGGGACTTATTGGCCACATATCTCGGTCATACAGTCACGCAGAAACGTGAATCAAACTTTAAAAAGGTCACATTGACCAGGACTATTTTTGGTGTAAGGGGTATCTTCAAACACCTTACTGTTTTTTTATATATATATATATATATAAAATCACAGTTTAAAGTTTGACACATTTTTCAGTTTTCAATGTGTGTGTATGTGGAAGTCGTTAAGCAGCTAGAGTGGGGCTCTAACTGACAGAGTGAGGAGCCGGGGTGAGGATTATCCAAAAAAATAAAACTGAAATCACCCTCACAGCCACATAGTTTAGGGCACGCACGTCATTTTTTCCAAAGTGGTAGAGATTTATGTCCTCTCTCACACGATGCATCGACTTTTACTGTGAGACCAACAGAATTTGAATGGCGAGCCTCTAAAGACAACATGCCCCTTCATTTTCCCCAATAGGCTTCAATGTTATTTTTCAGGAGAAGAACGGAGCCGTTTCTGTTTTTTACTGGTTTTTACATCGCTCTCCTGTCCACATTTTAGATCGCAGGAGCACAAAAATACACCCAGTGCTTCAGGAACCCCTTGTGGCGCTCAGCGTCTGCTCGGTTTTCTGATAGGAGTTACTGTTTTGGCACAAATTGGCCCAGAGTAAGTGCTTCACCGAGCACAACATCTGCTCTCTGACCGGCATTTCTGTTATGTTGCCGAGCAACCAAACTGCACTCTGCATGCACACAGACTCCACACTGCATCGCTCTGCTCTTATGTTTTAGTGATTCCAGTGTTGTAATGTAACAAAGTACAAATACTTTGTTACTGTACTTAAGTAGAATTTTCACATATCTGTACTTTACTTCGTTATTTATATTTCTGACAACTTTTACTTTTACTCCACTACATTTCCGAAATAAAATGTGTACTTTTACTCCGATACATTTCTCTTAACCACCTTCCTTACTCGTTACTTCAAAATAAAAGTTGAGTTGGTGACGTAATTCCTGTTTGTTATCGTTTCAACCGCGGCCGCCAAGTGCGAAGAAGAAGCTCCGCCACCGGACACAGTGGGTAACCGGCTGCTCATATATGAATCGCCGCAGGCTTTCTATGTTTTTTCAGCAGCATCTTTGTGATTTTTTGTGTATTCGTTCGTGAGTGCTGAAGGAGTCGGTCTTTAATTTGCGGTTGCCCTCGTTCGCCCTGCGTCCCAAATGAAGCTGCACGTCAAACCAGACTTTACAGACAAGCTCCCAAGGTGTGTTTGAACTTCGTGCCTGAAAGTGCTTCATCTTCTGGCAGTCTGCCTCGGTTATGGCTTGGTGGTGGGAAGATTTGTCACGTCCTTCTCGGCGGAGTTTCTTTACCACACCGGCGAAAACACTGTTGCTGGTGGTGAATTCAGCGTCTTTTAACAGACACCAAGCAGCTCCTCCAACCACTCATCCAGGCTCAGGCCACCCAGCAAATCAAAATTCACCACAAAGTCTGACATTTTGTTCACAAAAGTCTTGAAACAAATGTGACCTAACGAGGAAGTGGAGCGCAGATCAGTTGGTTGCTAGGCAACGCTCTGTCCGTTTACACTGGCGCAGGGATATTTTGTGCTGCGGTCTGCCAGTGGGTTACCCTGATTTTACAACGGCATGGAACGCGGCTCAGCCAATCACATTTAAGGATGGGAAGCACCCGTTTTATAA